>NC_083590.1:26576681-26834181 GCF_027579695.1 Neoarius graeffei | reverse complement strand
AAAGAGCCACAACAAAAGCAGTGGGTGATGCCAACAGGCAGGAAACGTACTCGAAGGCTGATTAAGTCTGGAGGTGTTAGACTGTAGCTCCTCACCCTTCGAGATGTGTGTGATGATGAAAAACAGACGTATGCGCTTTGACTCATTCAATAACTGTTGGGGTTTAATGCTTCTGTTAGAGGACACTCTGGATTTTAAATGACACAACGATGAGATAATTTGTTTGCTTTTACAAACAGTACATAGCATATATGGCACCTAACCTAATAGCATTTAGCAGACGCTCTTATCCAGAGTGACATACGGTACAGCACAGCATAGCCAGAGTAGCCCAGGGATCATTTGGGGGTTAGGTACCTTTCTCAAGGGCACTTCAGCCATTCCTACTGGTCCAGGGAATTGAACCAGTGACCTTTTGATCCCAAAGCTGCTTCTCTAACCATTAAGCTATGGCATGTGCTGCTTCCATTACATTAATAGCATTTAGCAGACGCTCTTATCCAGAGTGACGTGCAACATACCCAGAGCAGCCTGGGGAGCAGTTGGGGGTTAGGTATCTTGCTGAAGGGCACTTCAGCCATTCCTGCTGGTCCAGGGAATTGAACCAAATCAAACCAGTGACCTTTTGATCCCAAAGTTGCTTCTCTAACCATTAGGCTATGGCATGTGCTTCTGTCATATTAAAGCTTCCTTCATATATAGCCTCTTTAAAATCTGTTTTTATCCCCCGCTGGCTGAAAGGCCCGAAGGGGGATGATGTCATAGCAATGTCCGTCCGTACAGTACGTCCCGGGAAGGGTACTCACCTTCTGAAATCAACTCCTCTCACAATTTTTGTAGGAATTTCACAAAACTTGACAGGATTCTTTGTTATATGTTGGTAATACACATATTACAATTTCAGTCAATTCAGTTACATTTTACCAGAGTTATGGCAGAGTTGGCAGCGGGGGATATTGTGCTCTCAGAGCACTCTTGTTACACTATTTTCAAGAGGGTTAATGCATCGAGCAAGATTTTTCTTCACTATTTCTTTTATGGAAAATAATCTCAGTTAGTTATTGTTTATTTGATTTAAATTATCATTACCATCTGCCAGCTGTGATGGAAGAGGTTATGTTTTCGCCTCCATTTGTTTGTTTGCTTGTTTGTTTGTTTGTTTGTTCCCAATTTAACTCAAAAAGTAGTGAATGGATTTGGATGAATTTTGAGGAAAGGTGAGCCATGGGCCAAGGAACAATTGATTAGATTTTAATGCAAATCTGGATATGTATGCAGATCCAGGATTGGGTTTGTTTGTTTGTTTGTTTGTTTGTTTGTTTGTTTGTTTGTTTGTTTGTTGATTCCCAATGTAACTCAAAAAGTAGTGAACGGATTTGGATGAAATTTGGTGGACAGCTTTAGTATTATCCAAGGTTCAAGTGATTTGAGTTTGAGGTTGATAATATGTGGCTTGGTGGAGGTATACACACTACTGAGTGTCCTTCTAGTTTAGGATGTATTGCTCTTTTGCTTTTTGTCAATATCCTATGAGTGCTGTGTTTTTAGTCAAAAAGAAAAATGAAAAAATAAATAAATGATTGATTATCAATATTTATTTATTGACTATTTTAAAAAGTTGAATTTTCAATCAAATGTTATCAGCTCTGCTTCTGTTTTTTTTTTTAATAGATTAGCTTTTACTCAGGTAGTTTACTAATAAAAACTGTTCACAGTGCAGAAACGTAGGACAACTGTACTCGTATGTTGTCCAAAAAAAAAACCACTATTTTACTCTGTATAAAATTTTCACAGAGATTTATAGATACTTTTAAGATTCCGTTGCCGTGTTAGTATGAATATTAAAAAGTCAGTAGTGTTTCTGTCTCACAGCTTATGGGCAGCCAGTTTAATCCTGAGCTCAGGTTACTGTGTGTTTGGAGTGTCGCATGTCCTCTCTATGTCTGTGTGGGTTTCATCAGGGTTCTCTGGTTTCCTCCTACCTCCCAAAAACATACATGTGAACTGGCTACACTAAATTGACCCTAGTTGTGAATGTGTGTGTGAGCGTCTCAGTAGTCCCGGATTCTAGTGCGACTCATATATTAGAAATTAATTTCTAAAGCAATTGTTATGCAGGTGGCACGGTGGTGTAGTGGTTAGTGCTGTCACCTCACAGCAAGAAGGTCCGGGTTCGAGCCCCGTGGCCGGCGAGGGCCTTTCTGTGCGGAGTTTGCATGTTCTCCCCGTGTCCGCGTGGGTTTCCTCCGGGTGCTCCGGTTTCCCCCACAGTCCAAAGACATGCAGGTTAGAGCCCTGCACTCTCGCGGGACCCGCCGCAGTGCGGTGCGGGACAAATTTTGAAAGCTCATTGCGGGCGCGGGTGGGAGCGGTGATCAGCTGCAGTCCCGCTAACTAAAAACGTGCTTGAAATAAAATTTATAAATTATTAATTTATGTCTATCATATATAATTTGTGCTGGATATTTTATTTGGCATTAATAAAAACATTTTAAGATGCCTAAATTTGCAGAGAAAGTCAGATTGCCAGATTGAGTGAGAAATGGCATCTTAAACTTGCCATTGATCACCCTAAGGGGAAAGTCTTTGATCACTCTAATGACTTGCAGTTCACACCCAGCTAGCAAGAGAACCATGAGTGAATTGATTTACTTGTTACGTTAGTCTACAACTTTAATCAGAGAGACAGGTTACACAGTGACGGAAGGCTTGACTCAATGCTATCCCAGAAATCCTTTCTGTAATATGCAAATTTGGCTGTCCAATCAGAGGCAAATCAAATTTGCATATTACAGGAAGGATTTCTGGGATAGCATTGAGTCAAGCCTACCGACACTGTGTAACATGTCTGTCTGATTAAAGTTGTAGACTAACTCAAGCAGTAGATTAATTAACTTCTTTTACTAGCTCTGCTTTGCAATAAAAAAAAAAACATTGGTACAAAGCAAGCCTATTCACTTTTTTATGCTGATCAGAGAATTACAATGGTTTCTCATGTGATAAAAATGTGTGATTTACGATTAAATATTTTAATTGTTAGACAGCACTAATTATTATTATTAGAGATACTACATGCTGAATTCAGAAACAAGGTAAACAATAACAAATGTGAGCTGTAGATATTTATGCTCAAATCCACTCAAAGTAGGGGGCGGGGCACCATCACGCTGTGTCAAGACAAGAACTTTCCCGAGAAATAACGCGAACGTCTGCATCATGCGGGATTTGCGGGCGGGAGCGGGACAAAATATGGCAGACGCGGGCGGGAGCGGGACTGAAAATCATAATTTTTTTGTGGGCACGGGCGGGACCGGGACTGAAAATCATAATTCTTTGCGGGCGCGGGCGGGAGTGGGACTGAAAAATCCGACCCGCGCAGACCTCTAATGCAGGTTTGGTTAACTGGTGACTCTAAATTGAGCGTAGGTGTGAATGTGAGTGTGAATGGTTGTCTGTGTCTATGTGTCAGCCCTGTGATGACCTGGCGACTTGTCCAGGGTGTACCCCGCCTTTCGCCCGTAGTCAGCTGGGATAGGCTCCAGCTTGCCTGCGACCCTGTAGAACAGGATAAAGCGGCTACAGATAATGAGATGAGTTGTTATGCATTGCCAAGGACACAAATGGCACAGATATCATCAACCTCTTAAAGCCCCAGTTCTTATTCAGTAACTACAGTGAAACGAATTGGAAATGTGTGCAGTTCTGAGAGTGAGGAATCTCATCAGGTGAAACGTAGTGACAGCTCCTTGGATGTTAAGGGGTTAAACTCCAGAATGTCTTTGCTGACGGAGTCATCATGTCAGACTTGAGGAGAAAGTGACGCATTTGGCTGAGATTTTAAGTTCGGAGATCAGAGGCTTAATCTGCTCAGCCTCAGCACTTGTAGTCAGTCTGAAGTGCAGCCGACACTCACAATATATACTGCACAATATGAGGGAAAAAATCCATCCGAAATGCACTGAAAAGCATTTAGAAATCCATGGTAAGCCCTTTTTCTGATATTATGTTTTCACAGAAGCATGACAGCATCAGTGAAATTGCTCAGTTGTCATTCTACACCAGACCGCCTTCTTCAGTAATAATGTTTGCAGACACGTTTCACAGTGGCGAGCCAGACAGGCGGTAAAATATTTAATAGCACAGTGCAGGACCATGCGATGAAACTGTGTCATAGGATCACCTTCAGTTTGTACTGTTATACTGGATATAACAATAAACAGGAATTTTGCTTTATTTTGCTGTTTGCTTTCTATACAGGTGTTATTACATGTAATAACACAGCACTATTGCTGCATGCTCGATTCTGTTTGGTCAGAAAGTGTTGATTAATTTTCAATAACAGGTTATAAATGACAGGTTTATATCAGTGCACTCGTTATTATATTAGATGTTATATAACAATGATGTACAAAGAGACTTGGTGTATGCTCAACGTAAAAAAAACGTGTAATTGTTAAAAATAATTCTGTAGCTTTTTTGAAAGGAGTCTCCAGTATTAGTGCTTTCTTAAAGTCAAAGGTAAAGCTGTTACTTTTACTTTTGTTTGGTTTTGTGGAACAATAACTATAACTACAACTTGTATATGTTGTATAAATGGATATAAAGTATGTCAATCTTTAATACATATTGCTGCGGTATAAGTGGAATAAAACAATTGGAGACATGCTGTTATAGGAAAATAATCAACTTTAAGGTGGTAACAGTAACTCTACTTCACATTGGGGTGCATCACACCTCCTCATCACTGATTGTTTTCCTTTAACAGTGCAGCTCACTGTATTTTATTCCATCCATCCATCCGTCTATCCATCCATCATCTATACCCCTTATCCATTAGCGTCAATGGGGGAAACTGGAGCCAATCCCAGCTGACTTCAGGCGAGAGGTAGGGTTCATCCTGGGCAGGTCACCATCTCAAGTTCAAATTCAAATTTATTTGTCACATACACAATCATAAGAAGTACAACATGCAGTGAAATGCTTATTGCAATGCTGTGTAGTCGTGAAGATAGTTGGGGGGAGTAGTAAAAAAAAGTAAGGGAGTAAAATAGAATGTAATAAATAGAATAAAAAATAAAGAATAAAAATGTGATGATAGAATGTTCTGCAGAATATACACAATATATAGAATATATATAAATATACAGTATAATAAACAGTTATTCTACAAAATCGAGTCATACATGAGCTGATAGCCGATGAGGCGCGTAGCACCGAGTTGGCTATAATCCATGTACGACGAGATTGAGTAGAATAATTGTTTTATTCTATCCACATTCACCAGATTTTGAGAAACAGAGCAGGCTTTCGTCTAAACGGGGGAACAGGGGCGCTGCGCCCTCTTACTCTCGGCGTGCGCCCCCTTACTGACTCCGTGAAAACACCCCAGCAACACTACGTGACAATGTGTCTGATCATCAAATACGTTATAACTGCTCCAAAAATATTCCAATCATAGTAGATACACCGCCACACGGTGCAAAAACAATCCGAATTGGCATTTTCCAGACTGAGGCGCCGTGTTGTTTAGTTGTTTACTTGTCGCGGCTGCTCTCGCGAGATTTGACATGGGTTACATACAAGGTCAGCTGACTTGTAGAGCGAGATTTCTCGAGACTGAATGACCTTTCACCCACCGGCGCGGGAGCTTTTGACAGAAGTAGTTGGCGAGTTGTTTTTGTTGACACTTGGGCATTTAAAGATGTCATCCCGCGGCACAAAGCGGAAGAAAGCCAAAGACTGTCCGGGGCAGAAGAAGATTACTTCTTTCTTTTTCAATGTTGACAGACAATTTGTTACAATTTCCCTCTCAGATAGCCTCAGAATGTCCCATTGGAGCATTTTTCAAAGGCTTTGCACGGCGGGGGGGACAACGGCACCATCCCCCCCCCCCCCCCGCTTCACTCCCTCGCCATGGTGAGCGCCCTCATACTCAATTTTTCTAGAAAAAACCCTGCAGAGCATTTTTATTTTTATTTTTTGCAAACTCGACAAATAAAAACTATACAAAACATCTGACAAAATAATTTCCATTTAGAATGTAAGCAAACCAGTGAAATGACAGGAGCAATTTGTGAAAAATGCAATAATAATAATTTTTTTTAAAATAAAAAAAGATACGTTCTTACCATGGAATACTTTTATTCCACATTTTGTTGCTTTTTTTTGTATTTTGGGGGGTTTTGTTTTCGAGGAGAGTTTTTATTTCGTCCTCGGTTGGTTCGCCATTTTGGTTTTCTCTACTTATGGTATATGAGCTGATAGCCTAGTAGTAGAGTAACCAATCAGAGCACGTGATTGCTCATATCCAGTGAATGTGGATAGAATAAACATATGTATAGCTCAGCAATATACACAATATACACTGAATAATGGAATATCCATCCATCCATTATCTGTAGCCGCTTATCCTCTACAGGGTCGCAGGCAAGCTGGAGCCTATCCCAGCTGACTACGGGCGAAAGGCGGGGTACACCCTGGACAAGTCGCCAGGTCATCACAGGGCTGACACATAGACACAGACAACCATTCACACTCACATTCACACCTACGGTCAATTTAGAGTCACCAGTTAACCTAACCTGCATGTCTTTAGACTGTGGGGGAAACCGGAGCACCTGGAGGAAACCCATGCAAACTCCACACAGAAAGGCCCTCGCTGGCCACTGGGCTCGAACCCAGGACCTTCTTGCTGTGAGGTGACAGTGCTAACCACTACACCACCGTGCCACCCTCAATACATATTGCACTGTAATGAAGTGATTCCATCACAGGGCTAACTGTAGCCAGTTGACCTAATCAACATGTCTTTGGACTGTTGGAGGAAATCAGAGCACCTGAAGGAAACCCACACAGGCACAAGGAGAACATGCAAACCCCACACAGAAAGGCCCCACCAGGTTCACCCAGATCCTTCGTGCTGTGAGGCGACAGTGCTCACCACTACGCCACTGTGCCACCCCTCTATTTTATTCCTTACCTAGATAATGGGGTTAGCTTATAGATACAGAGGCCCTGATTTACTCTGATGCCAAGATGAACTAATTTGCATGTGTTGTCTTATAATTTGCTTGTTAGTGGATGATTTGCATGAGATTCACAATTGCTTGACTGATGTCATATGCAAAGTACGAGAGAAGGAAACAATATTTAAATGAGGTTATTGCACCATCAGGGTAAAGGAGAGATACAGTAGTCCCAGAATCCTGCCTCGTGTACAGTATGTAGTTAGGTGTCAAGTACAATGCTGATTAAACGTGTTGAAAACCTGTCCACCATGCAACATGAACACATAATAAAAGAGTATAGAGGTGAGCGTGCGCTGTTTCTAAGCTGTGCTGGTGGTAACAGAGGCGCAAACACGCCAGTTATTTAATCTAACTTCACTGTGTTCATGGTGGTGTTTATTTTCAAATGTTTTCTCATTATATTGAGGTATGTATGAAGACAATGCTTTCAAAACATTTTAACAAAATATTAGTTTTATTTTGTCTTGTAATGGCAAAAACTGCTTTGCATAGATTTAATATCTGCCCTTTGGTGGTATTGATTTGCTAATCCAAGTGACATTTCGGCTGCGGTAAATCACACTGCTGGTGCTAAATTAATATCCTTGCCTAGACGCCATGCTATATTTTGCAATTATAGGTAGAAATAACCAAATATTCATTGGATATTTATTAAGGCAAACACGCCAAATGACCATGCAGATTTGAAACACACTCCTTCGTAGATCCTGATAGGACATCAGTGTGCACATGCAGTTTGGTTGATGTTATGAAGCTTATCAGTGTTTTTACAGACACAAACCTTGAGTAAATCATTGCTGCAGTGTATATACTGTATAAGTAAACGTACCGAACTGTGCCGAGTTTCCCAAAAACATTGTAGCACAAAGATCATCGTTAAATGGTAGTGCGAGCAGCACAATGAACACTCTCTCTCCTAGTTAAGATGCTCTTAGCGTTAAGAGGCTTTGGGGAAACCCACCATTGTGCGTTTCCTTATAGAATCAAGAGAACCATTCAGATAATTTAAGGCTACGGTCACAATACAGCTCGCGATGGATTTGCGAATACTTGGTGATGAAAAATTGGTAGGACCGCCACCAATCGTGCGATGCACGGCGAATGTTCTCTGAGCTTCACAAGTTGTTTTTTTGGTGTGTCTCTGCCTTGTGAGTAGCCAAAAACATTGTGAAAATTTTCAATGCATGCATTGAAATTTGGTGGTGATGTTTTCATTGGGGGCGGCACGGTGGTGTAGTGGTTAGCGCTGTCGCCTCACAGCAAGAAGGTCCTGGGTTTGAGCCCCGGGGCCGGCAAGGGCCTTTCTGTGTGGAGTTTGCATGTTCTCCCCGTGTCCGCGTGGGTTTCCTCCGGGTGCTCCGGTTTCCCCCACAGTCCAAAGACATGCAGGTTAGGTTAACTGGTGACTCTAAATTGACCGTAGGTGTGAATGTGAGTGTGAATGGTTGTCTGTGTCTATGTGTCAGCCCTGTGATGACCTGGCGACTTGTCCAGGGTGTACCCCGCCTTTCACCCATAGTCAGCTGGGATAGGCTCCAGCTTGCCTGCGACCCTGTAGAAGGATAAAGCGGCTAGAGATAATGAGATGAGATGAGATGAGATGAGATGAGAGATGTTTTCATTGGCAAACTAAGCAACAAATACTTGTAGATGGGTTTGGGAATACTTCCGGAACCTCGGGGAAACATTGCCACCAAACGCCTCTTTTTCATCAATAACCCATCACAAAGCATCGTGCGCTGTAGTGTGACTGTAGCCTTAGATGCATAACTGGATCTTACTGCTGACTGCACTCGGGAAGAGGGACGTGCCTGTAAAGTTTGATGGGGCTAGAACCATCGTTGGCCGAGTTATGAATTTTTAAAATCGGGCCTGCAGAGGCCACCACTTCACAGGCCGCGTTACGACATAATGCATTCGCCCAGTGTAACATTTGGAAGAATTAGAAGTAGATTAGACCCATATCTTTACAATTTTTCATGGGCCATCCAGTTTGATGCTTTTGAAATACAGATGGACAAATGCAAAAATTACAGGTAAATGTCCAGCGGCCCGCCCTTATTTCCCACACTGTAGATGGGACTATTTTTTGTCAGGGAGGCCGCCATAACGCCATCGTGCATGATGTCATTTTCCGTGAGCACAGCCGAGGTGTACAAGTGCATGCTATATGAGACTATAGTATAATATTATGCTCTAGTGTGACTTCTTGGTCAATTTGTTTGCATTTCTCTGCAAAAATTATGGCAATCCAGTATTAGAAAAGGAATCAAAATAAAGTAGTGGCTAGTTTATTGCTGGTTTATTTAAAAAATATATTTACCTGCTTATCTTCCATCCGTTTGATGCGTAACATGGTGTGCTGTCGTGCTGTTGGTGTTTTGTGGTGAAATAAAGTCGGGATCGCGTCTGGCTTCAGTTGTCGTTTCTGCCTTGTGGTTCGCTTCTTCCCAGTGATTTTTTTCATCCAAGTCCTCCACAAAACAATCTTCTGGAAAATGCTCACTGCACAATTTGCTTTTTCCAGAAGTAAAGTTTTCTCGCTTTACTTGATGAAGCAACTCGGCCAAACGTCTTGGATCCAGGACAAAATGAAGAAAACGTGTGGAATCCTACGTCACGCAGTGCCACCTTCGTTTTCATCTCCCATATATCTGGCTAATCCAGTATAGCCGCGCCCAGGGAAATGGCCCAATGGACTGATGTTACAACTTTAACATGTTTTTTAAGCTAAAGTCCACTTAATTTTTTTCATCTAGAATATCTTGTATTAGTATATAATGATGGCATTTCATAACCCCGTAATTTCAACATTTCTTGGTTAATCATTTTAAGAACAGTTCCATCCACAGAAATTTTAGGTTAGGTGGTGATTGGGATGGTGGTGTCAGAGGCAGGTCGGCACATAACCTCTGATTTAGCGCAGTTCAGTGATAGCCCGAGTCTTTTGTAGGCTTCTGCAAAGGCATTTGATTCTCTGCAAGCCAGCTTCTGAGTATGAACAGACCGCAGCATAATTCATCAGTATAATTGGATCTTAACGACTACTCTAAAAGCCAATTAAAGGTACACCATGTACATTTTTTCTAGAAAAAAGATACACGCTCAAGGTACAAATTATGCACCCTTGAGGGAAATATACTTTGTTTTTCTTTTAAAATTTGTACATTTCATTCCGAGAGTGAGTCATGGACCAGGATATTCTCATCATGTCACAGAAACTTTGCGCAAGTTATTTCTTACAGCCGTAGAAATTGTCAAAATTGGGTATTTGCCTATTCTGAGCACTCTCTTCACAATAGCTGAGATATATCGGGGCTGATACGGACACTATGAAAAGGTCCATAATTACATTTCACTCTCAAAGACTATTCAAGGCTTGTTCCTGTTCTCCATTTTGGGCACATTCTCTGCATAATTGGTGTCAGAGTTTTCTCAAGAAACTTGGGACAAAGTCCGTCTTCTCTGTGAAGATAATTCACTTTCACTGCCTAATTTTTATGGTCCTGACCTTTGTTACTACTCTGTAATGCGTAATTAGTGATCTTTTGTGCAACATAATGGGCAGCATTTATTGCCAGATTTCATCCACATATTTTCTGGCCCTTAAACTTCTACACTATATATAGATTTGACGTTTGGAACAGATGATGTTACAGAGTGAATTAGTTTTTATCCATGTGTGATCCATGCAATCCTTGGCTGATTCACATCTAAACTTACACGTATAAATGTTTCACATTTAACCAAGTGCACCATTATGGAAGTTAATCACAGTGATTTTGAGTTCACCGGCTGTGATTGGGCTCTAGATAACTACTGTTACAGCTGCACATCCACTAATCAGGCAGGTCTGGTCCCTTTTACTTCACCCTCTTGTGGCTGATTGTTCAGAAGCATCCTGAAAAGCTGGCTGCAATTAGATTCTGACACACGAACAATACGACATTGTGCGGTTAGGAATGTCTACACTGGCACGCTGCATCTGTACGTTTCATAAAACTCTGACGTGCTGCTTTTACAGAGTAGATCTTGACGTAAATTTGCAACAGTAAATACTTCCTTTAGGCTCCCCAGGCCAGAGATAGATGCAGGGAGGATGCATTTTTATGAAACCTGGTAAGGCCAAGGGCTCAGGAGGAAGTCGATCCATGCCAGAATCCTGAGCTTTCAGTCCTGGCAGAATAAATCACTGCAGCAGGCTCAGGTGGTGAAGTGGTGACCTGGCCATGTATCATCACCCAATCACACACACCGCCACAGAGAAACTGGCAAAAGGAAGCAGAAGCAGATGAAACTGTGTGAAACTATGGACGAAAGGTCTTGCTATGCTTTATAACTGACCACGTGTGTCACGTCTAGTGTGAAAATGGGCATTGCTCATACCCTGTAAATATTCTAGGAGGTTACTACATGAGTGCAGAATTAACTTGCCGAGTTGCATGGTAAATATTTAGAGTATAGATTTGTTTTTCGGCATTGGTACAGTCAGCTAAATCCTGAGGACAATCTACACATGTGGCACTGCAAAGTTACCAGCACCTGCATGGCCTAAAAAGCCACACCATACACCAATTAATCAGATTCCTCAATTCGTGCATAGAGGGTTGGGGTTTTTTTTTAATGACACAGAGATGAAAAATTGGGGTCTCTCATGTTATTTAGAGCAATGTTTCTCAACCACAGGGCCACAGCCTATTAGTGGGCCGCAAATTTTTTCAAGTTTGAAGCCAAATACTAAATAGTTCAAGATGTCGTAGTGTCCCAAATCCGGTAGCTGGTTTGCCGAACACTTTTCAAGTGGAATAAATACATTTATGGGTAAATTAAGAAGAAGTGCTTATTTTGGTCACATTCCTCCTCTGCATCTAACCCATGCACGCACGCGCGTGCACACACACACACACACACACACATACAGAGAGAGAGAGAGAATGCACACACACACACACACACACACACACACACACACACACACACACACACACACAGACAGAGGGTGTGCACAGTAGGCAGAATAAATAAATACGTTTGTGGGTAAATGATATGGATCTGTGATGCCTGCATGATGCCTGCTGGAAGAGAAGAGCAGGGAGGATTGAGAATCGAGTGGCTGTGGTTTGTTTACACCCGATATTAACACTTGTAGCGTCCTAGCAACCATCTCAAAGACGCGGACAAAAAGCCCAGAAATTCCTCCTTACCCTGGCAAAAATGATACAGGATGTATCTTGTAGTATCCTAATCCCTAGATCCTTAACCCAGCCACATATAAAACATTGTACACCTCCATGTTCTTCCAGGTTTTCATCTGTTTGTCCATGTGGAATGATGTCTGCAGCACCAGGTAGTTTGAGATGTCGGGGAACTCAACTCAACGGATGGATACTTTTCCAATTCATAATGAATGAATGAATGAATGAATGAATCACTTTATTTAAACATGATAAGTTGATCAGCAGAGCTGGTCTGGTCGTGCATGTACAGATACAAATAATTACAAATACAAACAACTACCCCCCCCCCAGTTAAAAAAAAAACCTTTAAAATCTTTAATCCCTTTTGACTGAGAATGCCCTGTATGCAAGGTTTGGCTTCTGGCACATCTATACAGTTTTAAATACAATACCTACAATTTATATATAATTTATTTAATTCCTGGGCTCCCATCTGTAGCAGGGAGTGATGTTGGATCGCATTAATGCACTTTACAGTAAATTATTAGATTCTAATAGATTTTTGGTTTGGTTTGGTTTATTTATGGATATAGGAAGACAAAGGGTATCCAAGGGATTACATGTAAAAGCGTAAAACACTTATTTCCAACATGGTCCCTGGTGGAAAAGGACAAGACATACAAACACATGCAACAGATATCACATATACATTCACATTCCTAAGTCACTTAATTCTCTACTTTATTCCACAAAAAACCCTAACCTTTTGTTTAAAATCCCTTTTTGTTTCTGCCATTTTAATACTTAGTGGAAGGCTATTCCATAACATAATTCCTGTATAAAAGAAAGAGTTACGTGCCACGCTTTTTGCAGATGGTACCTTGCAAGAGCAGACACTTGCTCTTGTTTCATGGGTATGTTGAGTATGCACCATTACAATTTGGGATCCCAAATACTTAGGGGCTATACCATTAATAATGTTGAACATATGATTCAATTTTAGCTGTTCAACCCTTAGCTTTACAGGCAGAAAGTCCACTTTCTTAAAATCATTAAAAGTGACATGATATCTAGATGGTTTACGCAATATAAAACGGATCATGTTGTTCTGCATAACCTGCATTTTATTTTTAATTTTCACTGTCAGGCCACTGTACCATGCTGAACAAGCATAGTCAAAATGGCACTGAACAAGCGCTGACACAAGAAGTTTTTTTATTTTAAAATCTAACTGCCTTGTGTTACGGTATAAAAATTTCAATTTGGAAGCACTTTTGTTTAATAGCTTCTCAGCAATAGAATGACCGGTCAAAGTCTGATCCAGTGTTAAACCTAAATATGTAACCGTTGTCTTTATTTGAATTTCGTTACCATTACATGTGACTTTTAACTCAGGTGCCTTTTTTATCTTGTGTTTGGTACCAAATAAAATGCATTCAGATTTCCCCACATGTAATGACAGTCTATTATCTAACAGCCACTCTCTTACATTACTCAGCTCCTCATTAAGGGTTTCTTGAATCTGAGAGATGTTTCTACCAGATACAAGTAGTGAGGAGTCATCAGCATAGAGAATTACTTTACATTTAACAGCTGCTGGCATATCATTTACATAAATAAGAAATAACAAAGGGCCTAAAATTGAGCCTTGGGGCACCCCACAAGATATTTGCAAAGGTTCTGACAATACTCCATCATAATCACAGATTTGACTTCTATTTGATAGGTATGATTTGAACCACTGTAATGATGCCTGGCCAAAACCCATGCATTGCAACTTAGATAAAAGAATTGAATGGTCCACAGTGTCAAACGCTTTCTGTAAATCCAATAAAACCATGCCAGTATAATTTCCTTTTTCACTTTCTTGTCTGATGTAATCACATAGGTGAGAGAGGCATGTGTCAGTGGAGTAAGCAGATCTAAAACCAGATTGGAGGCCATATAGCAAGTTGTTCTGGGACAAATACCTCTCCATCTGATCAAAGACCACTCTCTCCAAAATTTTGGATAAAGTTGGCAGAATTGACACTGGTCTATAGTTTTTAACATCTGTCCTACTATTTTTCTTGAATAGAGGGAGTACCCTGGCCCATTTCATTTCAGTTGGCACTTTACCAAGTTGTATAGACAAATTTATAATATGTGCAATAGCGCTCCCTACAACATTAGCACTGTCCTTAATGAATCTGGCTGGAATTTGATCCATGCCAGTGGCCTTGTTGGTGGATAAGGATGCTAACATCTCCCCTATCTTTTCATTTGATACTGTGCAAAGATCAAATGAGTCAGGTGATACGTATATGTAAATGGACCTCAAAAAGGATGCCCCAAAATTCCGAGATCCTATTGGTAGATGTGAAGCCAGACTGGCAGTGACCGTAGTAAAAAACCTATTAAAATGATTCGATATAACCTTTTTGTCAAAACAAATTGCATTGTCAATATCAATCCCGCCCTGTGATGACCTGGCAACTTGTCCAGGGTGTACCCCGCCTTTCACCCGTAGTCAGCTGGGATAGGCTCCAGCTTGCCTGCGACCCTGTACAACAGGATAAAGCGGCTAGAGATAATGAGATGAGAGATGAGATGAGAATATCAATCCCGGTGTTACAGCTGTTACTATTTGATTTCCCAGCACCAATGTCTTTAAGAATTTTCCACAGTTTCTTTGGTTGGTGGATATTGTCTGACACTGCTTCAGCATAGTAATCAGCTTTAGCTTTCTGTATATGATATCTTGCTTGGTTCCGGTTATATACATATTTATCAAAATCATGTTGAAGATTGGACTTAGAGTATTTTCTGTAATAGTGATCTCTCTGTCTTATTAAATCAATTATTTCAGTCGTCATCCATTTGGCTCTCTTTTGCTTTACTCTCATCTCTCTCATTGGTACAACGATGTCCAATGCTGCTAAAAACCTCTCCTTAAACAACTTCCATGCCTGATCAGGATCCTTACTGTCCATAACTTTACTCCAATCCTGATCAGCAAGTTTTAGTTCAAAAGCCTCCATAGAATATTGTCTTGTACATCTTATCTTTATGGAATGATGAGATCCTGATCCTAATTTACCCTTAGATGTCTTACGAGTACAGAAAATAACTTTATGGTCACTGAGACCAATGTCCAATATCCCAGAACAGCAGATTTTTTTTACTATCAGTAACCAGTATCAGATCCAAAATAGATTTAATGTGCATATCTACTCTGGTTGTCTCAGTTATAAGTTGCTGTAATCCAAACACCTTGCAGAAATGTAAAAACTTTTTAAGAAGTCCATTTTTAGTGGTCAGCAACAAATTTGTATTAAAATCACCCAAAAGGATGCATTCTTTCTCCATCAACACATTACTATCAATACACACTGATTCTAAAACTTCATAAAAGTCATTTTGTTTTGGAGGTCTGTAACACACCCCCACCAAAATCGGCTTTGTTTTGGGCAGTCGAATTTCAACCCAAGCAGTTTCCAGTGAGTCTATCTGTGAGTCCGGGCAAGGGGTGAATGATAAATCAGTCCTAATAAAGAGACATACCCCTCCTCCGTTCCTATTGCGGTCTCGCCGGTAGCAGTTGAAACCAGGCAGTTTGATCTCGCCGTCCTCAATGGAACTGTCCAGCCACGTCTCAGTCACAGCTATCACTGCGGCTTTTGTCCTTGCGATGAACTGCCTTAACTCTTCAATTTTCAGATGTAAACTCCTTGCGTTAAGGTGAATAAAATGTAGCCGTCTTTGATTTAAAAGTTCAAGGACATATCCCCTTTCTCGATCGTACTGTCATCCCCACCGAAAGATGCATCATCCTCTCTCATAAAATCCAGGATATCAACAGGCATTACACACCAACTGAATGTTTGCCTGCGCTTTGACGGCCAAAGTGTATGTTTTACGGTCTATGTTTGCACATTTTATGTGAACAAACTTGTCACACAAATCACAAGCAATTGCATTTGCATTCGATCTCACAGTCTTCCCACAGTTAGGGCATGGACACCTAGATGTTTTGCAGGTGGATGGTCCAGGGCAAGGATGAACATCCCTGCATAGCAGCAAACTTTCTGTGACAACCAGTAGCGTAACATTTATCCTTACTTCTCCAACATTTCTCCTCCTGGTATGTTGTTTGTTGGGGGCATAATGGAATGGTCGGATTAATTTATTAAACAATTGGTGATGTCCGAAGGGTATTTGACTGGAATGTTTGTTACCAGCTAATTCAACAGACAAACCTGCTTCCGCATTTTTGCTAGCTGCAAATGAGTTGTACAGTCCTACGATTTGACAAAACGTCAGCAGGAAAAGTAGGATAAACTGTCTGTTGGCCATTTCATTCACCAACTTGACAGAAAATAGTCTCTAAAACTTTAAAAACATTTAAGGCGCGCGTGACAGGATTCCTCCCTGTTCTCCTCGAGATTAATTACACACTCCTGAATAGAATAGATGAGCCAAAATAATTGGGGATCTTTTTAATGGTCCCCGACTCGTTACAAGTCTGAATAGGTGGGCCTTAAAGTAGAAAAGGTTGAGAACCCCAGATTTAGAGACAACTTGAAAAAATACAGCATTATGAACAACTGGCAACCAGAAAAACTCCCATGTAACTATTATCTAACAAACAACTCAAGAGAGAAAACTTATTAGACATCAGTAATGTGAAACTAATTGTGCTTTCAAGCAACGAAGAAAAAATATGATTATTATGGATTAAAGATAGGGCGGCACAGTGGTGTAGTGGTTAGCGCTGTCACCTCACAGCAAGAAGGTCCGGGTTCGAGCCCTGGGGCCGGCGAGGGCCTTTCTGTGTGGAGTTTGCATGTTCTCCCCGTGTCCGCGTGGGTTTCCTCCGGTTTCCCCCACAGTCCAAAGACATGCAGGTTAGGTTAACTGGTGACTCTAAATTGACCGTAGGTGTGAATGTGAGTGTGAATGGTTGTCTGTGTCTATGTGTCAGCCCTGTGATGACCTGGCGACTTGTCCAGGGTGTACCCCGCCTTTCGCCCGTAGTCAGCTGGGATAGGCTCCAGCTTGCTTGCGACCCTGTAGAAGGATAAAGCGGCTAGAGATAATGAGATGAGAATGAGATGGATTAAAGATATCTATACCACAGCACACCTGAACTCTTGATTCTGAATGGTCAGAAGGTGATTGAGTTTCTAAAACAGCACAACTCTGACAGGTTTACTGCACTTGTACGTATATTAATGTTCCAGTATGTCATCATTTCTGTCGTTTCGTATCACTTCTATTGTATCAACAGCTAACACAAGGATGTGCATGCTGGATGATTAAAAATATTTATAAGTGGCGATGTTATGGTGAAATTTTTTTTATGCGGAGATGTTTATTTGGCATTTTTTCAAAGGAGTCTCCAGTGCCGTTGCTTTGTAACAGGAAGAAGTACAACTGCAAGCTTAAATTATACTTAACAGGGAAGTCTTCAAGAGTTAATAACTGGAATTTTTTAGCTTTCTGGGTTCTCAGGAACATGACAAGCACCGTTTGTTTTCTTTTATTTACTTCATGAAGGAGTTAAAAAGGAGAGAGAATAGTAAGGCTTGGTTTGTGCAGACTGCACAACATGAAATGCAATTATAAATAGATTTTAAAAAAAAACATGGTGTGTTTTGTGGTATGGTTTGGGACTGGTTTGCAACTGAACTGTGTCACTGATTATTTTTAATACAACATCATGCTCCCAGTGGAATGGTAGTGCAGTGGTGATCACTGTCACCTCACAGCAAGAAGGTTCTGGGTGAACCTGGTGGGGCCTTTCTGTGAGGAGTTTGCATTTTCTCCTCATGCCTGTGTGGGTTTCCTCCAGGTGCTCTGGTTTCCTCACACATACCCCTTTTCCACCAAATCAGTTCCAGGGCTGGTTCGGGGCCAGTGCTGGTGCTGGTTCACAACTCGTTCAACTTGCGAGCCAGCAGAGAACCAGTTTGCTTTTGCATAGCTCGCGGTGCTAAGGGAAGCCACGTCATTACGTCGCTGTATACGTCAGTTACGTCACTACGTTTGCATAAACTTTGGCGCGAATATCGAAGCAAAACCAACACGGAAGAAGCAGCAGCAGCAGCAGCAACAACAATAATAATAATGGATGACTTCGCGTTTGTACAGCTGCCGCTTCTCGTCGCTTAAAAATGGCGATCTTTCACAGTCTTGTTATTGTTGTTGGTCTTAACAACTCCGCCCCCCCGCTGACGTAAGCGGTTCTTTCCTCTGGCCCAGCAGAGAGTTGGTGCTAGCCTGGAACCGGTTTTTCTGGCCCCAGAGCCAGTTCTTTGTCAGTGGAAACAGAAAACCTGGTTCCAAACTAAGCACTGGCCCCGAACCAGCCCTGGAACTGCTTTGGTGGAAAAGGGGCAACAGTCCAAAGACATGAGGATTAGGTCAACTGGCTACTCTAAATTGTCCATAGATGTGAATGTGAGTGTGATGGTTGTTCGTCTCTGTGTTAGCCCCAGTGTTGTAGTCGAATCATTAAACCTTGAGTCCGAGTCCAGTCTCGAGTCCCCAGTGTTTAAGTCCGAGTCAAGTCCAAGTCATTAAAGAAAATTTTGAGTCAAGTCTGCTATTGATCTGAGTTGAATCTGAGGCCCTGTCCACACAGCAACAGATTCAGGTGAATCTGATAAAATTGTTTATCGTTTCGGCCTGGCGTCCACACGGCACCGGCGTTTTGGGTGCCCCAAAACGAAATCTTTTGAGAACGGGTTCCAGAGTGAAAAAATCTGGCAACGGAGCCGTTGCGAAGTCGTCTGGATGAGTAGAACGGATTTGTTTACGATGACGTCACAACCACATGACTGTGAGTGCTTCACGCCGGGTAGAAGTGTAACGAACTCAATGCGAGTTGTCAACAAATCCTATAACTTGGTTCATGAAATGCGCTTACAAAATATTTTCACTGTGAAGGTTTATTGTGCAGCGGTCTCAAAAGTAGCCGGTCACCGGCGGCAAATCGCCGGCTATGGCTTGTTATGCCGCCGGCTATTGTCAGTCGAGTCACAAAATGTAATATTAAATATTTCTGACAGCAAAAAAAGTTGTGAACTTAAATTACATCCACTATGTCACGTATGTCCGTTGCCGCGTCAACTGTGTTTACATCCTCGACACGAGTGCAGCCATTACTGCCGCCTGTGTTGCCAGATTGGGAGGTTTCCCGCCCAATCTGGGCAGTTTTAAGTGCATTTTGGTGGGTTTTGAACATATTTTGGGCTGTAAAACGTCAGCAGTATCTGGCAACATATTTTTTTACTTAATACAAGAAATTAATGGATGCCAACGTTTTTGCCAAAATGGTATTTTATTTTCCATTGTTTAGGCAGCTTCAGCATCATACTGTGAGATTCTGTTCAAATTGTTTTTTTTCTTCTATGAAGCCTGAGCCATTTATTTTATTAGTTTATAATTATTGTTTAATTTAGTATTCAGGAGAGACTGCCTGCACACAGTACTAGTATTAATAGTTTTTTTTCTTACATGAAAGCTGAGGCATTTATATTATATTTTAAGGTAACTTCATGTTGTGCTGTGAGGTTCTGTGCACTTTAACTTTTGAACCAACAGGTGTATTTGGATAAGTAAAGCCTATTTTTCTGCATTTTTGTAGTCCTGGTAATCTTTTATATTGGTAAAGTTGTTTATAGGATCATTTCTCAGTGTCTGTTTTTTTAATCAATAGTTTTTCAGTAATAACTTAATATTTAACATATCACTCAATTTTAAACAACCCCCGCACCTCCCCCATGGGCTGCCCCCATAGTCTCCAAAATTTCTGTGGGAAACACTGGCGTGCGTAACAATGCTAATCAAGCTTAAGCTAGACGACCCGCCTCAAATACCCGTCCCGGGTAAATGTTATCCCAATTTTAGATGGCCTGTTCCAAACCATCCCACCCCATGAAAAATTCGTACTTGCATCTCTCTCTCTCTCTCTCTCTCTATATATATATATATATATATATATATATATATATATATATATATATATCCTGCAGACATTTTACCATTTTGCACCCTGCTGTAAATTATTTGTACCCTGCTATTCTCCCAAACTTTGAAGCCCCTGATTGTGTAATGTGCAAAGTGAGAGAGAGAGAGAGAGAGAGAGAGAGAGAGAGAGAGAGAGAATAGCCCTTAGGGCAGAGTCAATCCCGCCAGCAAAAATAGGGGAAAAAAAGGAGCGATCTCACCTCTTCAGATGTTGGTTTAAGTCCGACAATACATTCCTCAAAAAGGGCGTAGAAGAACAAAGTAATCCATCAACATGTAGCATTCAATTTATTCTGGACCATTAAAGAATTCTGGAGGATATCAGAATGTTGGCGTACCGGCTTCCATCTACCCCCGTTCATTCCTCTTTCCGCATCTCCATTCAAAAAACGAGCACGTGATTTAAAGGGACTATATCCATAGGATAGGGAGTGAGAAAGTGTGTGCGTGTGACAGTGACAGGGATAGTCACTGTGCGCATGTGCAGTTATGCGCATGCGTCTACTTCTATTGTTCTGGTGTCTCTGATGGGACCGTCTTACAGCGCACGTAGTGGTGTGGCATGTGTATTGCATCATTTTCAGCAAGCGTTGTGTTGCCATATGAACCTGATATTTTACTGATCCGTTGCCCATGTGGACGCAATATTTAAAAAAAAAAAATCTCGTTGCCGTTGTCGTGTGGATGTAGCCTGAGTCGAGAACAAGACTCCAACGGCACCATTTGACAGTGGCTGTTGCTGCCTTTATGTGAAACCGTCTCTGCTACTGTGTTGGACTAACGTTACTGCTTGACTGCCCCATTTTAGTTAATAGGCTACAGATAAAAAGCTTGTTCATCACTCAGCAAGCCACACCCACTATCAACAGGGCAAATAACATGAGAGAGGGTTAACACTAGCTAGTTCATTGCTCAGCAAGCAAGCCCCGCGATCAACAGAGCAATGAACATAGCGTGTCACTTCCTTCTCTGGGTGGAATCTCGCCAAATGACGAGTGAAGTTCAAGGTTGTCCCCGTCGTCTCCTCGATAGTTTTTCTATATATGGAACACATAGCAGTGTGACAATCCTAGGGGCTTCTCTCCAGGCATTTTAGCGCCATTAACATTAGTTTGTTCCTGAACATGATGTATGAACAGGTGAATGTGCATTCTCTTTCACGAAATTAGTAGAAAAATTAATGTAGACATAAATATCTTATGGGGGTGGGACAGTGGTGTAGTGGTTAGCACTGTCGCCTCACAGCAAGAAGGTTCTGGGTTCAAGCCCAGTGGCCAACGGGAGTCCTTCTGTATGGAGTTTGCATGTTCTCCCCGTGTCTGCGTGGGTTTCCTCCGGGTGCTCCGGTTTCCCCCACAGTCCAAAGACATGCAGGTTAAGTTAATTGGTGGCTCTAAATTGACTATAGGTGTGAATGTGAATATGAATGGTTGTTTGTCTCTATGTGTCAGCCCTACGATGACCTGGCGACTTGCCCAGGGTGTACCCCGCCTCTTGCACATAGTGAGCTGGGATAGGCTCCAGCTTGCCTGCGACCCTGCATAGGATAAGCAGTTAAGGATAATGGATGGATGGATAAATATCTTATGCCAAATTATTATGGCATGATAGAAAAAATAAAGAAAAAATCAGAGTCCTCATCTCCAATTTACGATTCTGAATGCTGTTAATGCATGAGTCTGAGTCCAAGTCTAAGTTATCGGTGCTCTAGTCCAAGTCAAGTATCGAGTCCTTAAAATTAGGGCACGAGTCCTGGACTCGAGTACTACAAGCCTGGTTAGCCCAGCGATAGATTGATGACCTGCCCAGGGTGTACCCTGCCTCTCACCTAAAGTCAGCTAGGATTGGCGCCAGCTTCCTCCATGACCCTGATGGATAAGGTGTATGGATAATGGATGGATGAATGTATCATGCCACCAAGGGTATTACTCCTTACATATTGTGTATGTTAAAAAAAAATGAACGTTTTATTGTTTAGCAGTGACTGCTCAGTCACTAAAATAATTGCTACTTACAAGTCACTTAATTTAAAAAGGAACAACACAACCTTCTTATTTATCCTATTTTTTTTATAATTTACTCATTTCAATGCACATTATTTAAGAAACTACCAGGAAATATTCAGTATCCACATTCAGAAACCAATGGGAATTGTATGGATTGATCAGACTGCGGATTGTCAGGAAATGCAGTGATCAAATTATTCTCAAAATAAGATTTTCTTTTCACAGATATCAAATTATTTTTGTCCATGTAACCAGATTTGATGGCTTCCTAATTTTTTAAGGATAGTATTTACAACCTTCTGGTCACTCATCATGAAGCTACCAAAGTCCCATGTCATCATAAGAATATATGATTCAAACATACTGAGCAGAGGAACATGCAAGAAATAGACAAGATAACAAGATTAACATTGGTTCATTATCTCATCTGTGTATTTGACTTCCGACCAGCAAAGACTCAGGAATACCATTTTAAGAATGGCAGAAGATTAAAAGTATGGAAGCTGGAGAGAGAAGATGGATTATGAGGTACAATTATGGGTAAACTAAGAGTCAATCAGTACATCCAAAACACATTAGTCTTGGGAATAGACTATTCCAGCTTGCTTAAGCACAGTGTGTTCACAGAATACAGCTCACCCATGAACATCTAGTGAAGCAGTGAAGTGTATTAAACTGATTGGACATTATTCTAGTCTTAAAAGAATAACAAAGCACTGCATAGGAAAAGTAATCTCTCAGCAGTTTATTTGATATAAACTTTGTCATGGTATCATAAACTTTGATTACCAGGCAGTAATCTCTTTTGTAGAAATGCCTATGTTTCACACACAGTGCTGCCTTTATTTTTTAGTAAATCAAACAATCATATAGTCGTAATGAACCGGGATTTACTGCTTTGCACAGTTTTAGGTTTCACAGTGAAAATGGACTGGGTATTATTGCTGAGATCTCAAAAACTCTTTGATGAACAAATTCAGATAGCTGTACCTCGCTGTGTCCTGAAGAGATGATACAAGAAACAAAGCAGGCAACATCCCACCATTAAAGGTCAAAAGTTACAGCTGTAAAGATTGCGATTAATTGTCATCTGTGCAGCTTCTGTCCTCAGATCTTAACTCGTACAAACAAGGACCCTTCCAATAACCCTCCTCGAAGATGTCTTATTAAGTTGTACAAGTAACAAAGACGTATGTTTGTTGCGAGGTGGGGCCTCCATGGATCTGACCTGTTTCTCTAGTACATCCCACAGATATTGATCAGATTGAGATCTGGTGAATTTGGCAGCCAAATTAACACATTGAACTCTTTGTCATGTTCCTCAAACCATTCCTGAACAATGTCTGCAGTGTGGCAGGATGCATTATCCTGCTGAAACAGGCCACTGCCACCATTGCTACATTGTTGGACCCAAGGTTTCCGATCAGAACACTGACCAGAACATCACACTGCCTCCCCCGCTTGCCTTCTTCCCCTAATGCATCCTGGTGCCATCTCTTCCCCAGGTAAGTGCCACAGAGGTACCTGGCTGTCCACATGATGTAAAAGAAAATGTGTTTCATCAGACCAGTCCACCTTCTTCCATTGCTCCATGGTCCAGTTCTGATGCTCAGGTGTCCATTGTAGGTGCTTTTGGTGGTGGACAGGCGTTAGTATGGGCACTCTGACTGATCTGTGGCTATACAGCTCCATACACAGCAAGCTGAGATGTACTGTGTGTTCTGCTACCTTTCTATCATAGCCAGCATTAACTTTTTCAGCAAGTTCAGCTCTTCTGTGGGCTCGGACCAGATGAACTAGACTTCACTCCCCACACACATCAGTGAGCCTTGGGCACCTATGACCCTGTTATGGGTTCACCGGTTGTCCTTATTTGGACTAGTTTTGGTGGGTACCTACCACATCACACTTGGAACACCCCACAAAACCTGCTGTTTTGGAGATGTTCAGACCCAGTCATTGAGCCATGACAATTTGGTCCTGGTCAAAGTCGCACAGATCCTTACACTTGCCCATTTTTCCTGCTTCCAACACATCAACTTCAAAAATGAGTGTTCACTTACTGCCTAATATAGCACACCCCCTGACTGTTTATATAACAGTTATTCCACAAAATCGAGTCGTACATGAGCTGATACCTGACAAGGCGCATAGCACTGAGTTGGCTATAAGCCATGTACGATGATATTGAGTGGAATAACTTCTTTATTCTATCCACATACACTGGATTTTGAGAAACAGAGCATTTTTATTTTTTGCAACTTCAATAAATAAAGACTTGATACAAAACATCCGACAAAATCATTTCCGTTTCGAATGTAAACAAACCGGTGAAATGACAGGAACAATTTGGGAAAAATGTGATGATAATCTCATCTCATTATCTGTAGCTGCTTTATCCTTCTACAGGGTCGCAGGCGAGCTGGAGCCTATCCCAGCTGACTACGGGCGAAAGGCGGGGTACACCCTGGACAAGTCGCCAGGTCATCACAGGGCTGACACATAGACACAGACAACCATTCACACTCACATTCACACCTACGGTCAATTTAGAGTCACCAGTTAACCTAACCTGCATGTCTTTGGACTGTGGGGGAAACCGGAGCACCCGGAGGAAACCCACGCGGACACGGGGAGAACATGCAAACTCCGCACAGAAAGGCCCTCGCCGGCCACGGGGCTCGAACCCGGACCTTCTTGCTGTGAGGCGACAGCGCTAACCACTACACCACCGTGCTGCCCCATGATGATAATAATTCTTGAAAAAAATGTTTTTAAAGATACGTTCTTACCATCAAATACTTTTATTCATGGAAAATTTTGTTGCTTTTTTTGTATTTTTGGGGGTTTTGTTTTCGAATCGAGCTTTTATTTCATCCTCGGTTGGTTCAGTAACACGGGCTGCCAGTTTCTTCTTCTTCTTTTGGGTTTTTTGGCAGTTGGCAAACCAACTTAAAGGTGCGTTATCGCCACCGACTGGGCTGGAGTGTGGAACAGGAGATATTGGGGGGGATGATATTCTTTTATTTAGCTATTTTTGTTTCTTTTAAATACTTGATAACAAAGTGTTATATCTGACCTGATATGCGCCGCCATTTTGGTTTTGTCTATTCATGGTATATGAGCTGATATCCTAGTAGTAGAGTAGCCAATCAGAGCACACTATATATTATATATATAGTTTGTCTGGTTGTTTAGATTTGCTTATATTGTGGTTTAAATTAAACTACTACTTTGTTGAAATTTTGGGAAATAAATCCAATTAAATTCATTAGAAAGTACGCAAGAAGGTACAAACAAAAGTAACAAACAAAACTGTACGAGTGAACAAAAGATTTTGCATGTCAGTCGTTGAGAACAGTTATGAATTCAAGTGATGTAGCTGAGGTTGAGGAATTATCAGAGCCAGAACTCAAATACCATGCTGAGCTGACAGTGCTGGCATTTCTACGTCCGGGATTTTTTCCAGGGTTTCCAGGTGCATATCTACACCTAATGTTACTGTATTAGCAGTTTTAGTTTTTAACCTTTATATTACTAGACTACTGACATTTTCACTAAGAAATATATGTGCATCTTGCACTTGGCAAATAAAAGATTCTGATTCTGTTACTGAAATAGCATGTGCATTCCCCACAGCATGATATCATAAAGTCTGAATTTTGGCAAAAACAACAGTGTGTGTGTGTGTGTGTGTGTGTGAGAGAGAGAGAGAGAGAGAGAGAGAGAGAGAGAGAGAGAGACTCCTTAATGCAGAAATTGGAGGATATCTTTCAGCTGGCCCGTTTTGTTGTGTTTTTTTTAATCTTGTCCATATTTTAACAGACATGAATTTGGGATGGTTTTATAAATAATGCAGTGCTGACTATCTAAGAATTTTCGAGATAACTAGGTGTTAATAGAGGTGATTTATTCATCACTGCATTATGCAGACAAATGGCACACACAGTCATAACAACGCAAAATCCTTTCTCTGCATGATGCCTGTATTATGCATAAAGACAAAATATAATGCTGAAGAAAAGACGGCTGTGTGCTTTTTATTTGCAGACTGTTTAACACTCTAAGGCACATTCAGATACCAATCTAAGAGCTCCCACATGAGTAAATAAAAGTGGAGTGTAATGGAACTATCGATTGAGTGTGACCTCAGACCAGGTTGAGCAGTGGAGTGTTTCCACAATCTGAAGCACACACACACACACACACACCATCCTGTTTGGTGTTAGAAATGATGGAAGAAAAAAATATTGAGAAAAGAAAACCCAAGTGTGATATTTCCAGCTTTTACTGTTGAGATTTTTCTGCTTGTTGTCAGTTAGAGCTGTGGAAAGGTGCACTAGGATGCTCTCTCAACACCTTTCGGTCTCTGCTTTTGTGACTTTTGTCTTTAGACAGCCTATCCGCCCCGCTGAATGTAACTATCAAGACCTTAGAGGGCAATGCGGCTGTGGTCACATGGGACATCCTCGAGGGAGATCCGGTCATCGGGTTTGCCATCACACAGCAGGTACTGATGTAACAAATGTGTTCAAGAGTATCTTAGGTAATTAATTTTTGTCCATGTGTATATTTAACAGTTATTCCACGAAATCGAGTCGTACATGAGCTGATAGCCAATGAGGTGCATAGCACTGAGTTGTCTATAAGCCATGTATGACGAGATTGAGTGGAATAACTTTTATTCTATCCACATTCACTGGATTTTTTATTTTTTTGCAAATTTGATGAATAAAAACTTTATACAAAACATCCGAGAAAATCATTTCCGCTTCGAATGTAAACAAACCGGCAAAATGATAGTAGCAATTTGTGAGAAATACTATAATAATAATAATAATAATTCTTGACAAAAAAAAAACTTTCTTACCATCAAATACTTTTATTCCATATTTTGTTGGGGTTTTTTTTGTATTTTGGGGGTTTTCTTCTTCTTTTCATCTTCTTTAGGGTTTTTTTGGCAGTTGGCAAACAAACTTAAAGGTGCATTACTGCCACCTACTGGGCTGGAGTGTGGAACAGGCGATATTTGGGGGGGGGGTTATATTCTTTTAGCTATTTCTCATCTCATCTCATTATCTCTAGCCGCTTTATCCTTCTACACGGTCGCAGGCAAGCTGGAGCCTATCCCAGCTGACTACGGGCGAAAGGCGGGGTACACCCTGGACAAGTCGCCAGGTCATCACAGGGCTGACACATAGACATAGACAACCATTCACACTCACATTCACACCTACGGTCAATTTAGAGTCACCAGTTAACCTAACCTGCATGTCTTTGGACTGTGGGGGAAACCGGAGCACCCGGAGGAAACCCACGCAGACACGGGGAGAACATGCAAACTCCACACAGAAAGGCCCTCGCCAGCCCCGGGGCTCGAACCCAGGACCTTCTTGCTGTGAGGCGACAGCGCTAACCACTACACCACCGTGCCGCCCCTTAGCTATTTCTGTTTCTTTTAAATCCTTGACCATATTTGTTTTCAAGTAGAGTTTTTATTTCGTCCTCGGTTGGTTCAGCAACACGCTCCGCCATTTTGTTTTTCTTCGCTCATGGTATACAGTATGAGCTGATATTCTAGTAGTAGAGTGGCCAATCAGAGCACGCGATTGCTCAGTGAATGTGGATAGAATATTTAAGTATATTATGTAGCTACAGTATGTACAGTATATACATGCTGAGAATATTTTAGATGCCATGCAGGCTTGTGTGTGTGTGTGAGGTGGGGTTGGGGAGATGTCTTGGCACTCTTTGTTCTCCAGTAATGAAGAGCAGAATCATCATCTATTGGAGCACAAAGTCCTTACAGCTTGTCACCAAAGTCCCAGACCAAACGCTGTCTCTGAGTTTCAATACCAAGCCAACAATGGCCTGCTCTACTTCCTTTCATTCCAGATTTCCAAGGTGGTTTCCTTATGAAGTCCTGGAGTTTTCCCTTTTTGTTCATTACTTTATATCTGAGTACTAACAGCAATGTCATCACCTTGTGACCATGACCACATTTATGCAGTCTATAAAAGGCCCATTCTACGTCACACTCGTCCTGTTTCCTATTCTCATTGTTGCTGAGGACGTGAATACAAATGCTGAGTATGAAACTCTATTCCTCTTGTTATGGCTAAAACCCATTCCATTTTTTAAAATAATGGGTTCTGTGGTGCTTGGCAGGATGTTAAGATTGATGAGAAGTTGGAATATACAGTATATTTTTTATAGCCAAATATTTAATACTTTTCCAGAACCTTATCCTGGACTTAGGTGGCACAGTGGTGTAGTGGTTAGCACTGTCACTTCACAGCAAGAAGGTTCTGGGTTTGAGCCCTGCAGCCGAAGTGGGACCTTGCTGTGTGGAGTTTGCATGTTCTCCCCGTGTCTGTGTGGGTTTTCTCTGGATGCTCTGGTTTCCCCTACAGTCCAAAGACATGCGGTTAGGTTAACTGGCTACTCTAAATTGTCCATATGTGTGTGTGAATGGTTGAGAGGAGAAAACTTCTATAATAATCTGGTAGAAGGCAACGGGAAACCGCTACTGTAATGTTCCCTAGAAGCTCCGATGGACGTCAGAGCTGGACCTGCCATCAGGCAGAACACTAAGATGATGATCCTGGACTTGTTTTGCACCAAAACTATTTACACATTTATGTGTAGATTCATGACAGACAATCCAAATTAAGTCCAATTCAGTTCCAGGTTGTAATGCTACAAGATGTGGAAAAGATCAAAAGGGCGAATACTTATGCAAGGCACTGCAAGACTGTTTACTAGTGTTGTAGGACTTGAGCTTGGCTTTGGGTCCTGGGTTTTAAAATGCATCTAAATTTCCAGTATAAAAAATCACCACCAAGATGTATCGAGAGCCAATCACTTGAACCACTTCCTGTTGTGGTCTGGGATGGATTTGACCACGCATCTTTTGAAGTGTAAACACTAATGCATCCTTATGTGTAGCCAACAAGCATGCAACAGGAAAATACATCATGGTGGCTGTTATGGTGACAGCACACCAACACTCAAACAAATGGAGATGGTGGTTAGAGTGCAATAATAATAGGTTTAGTTTTTAACATGTGTATGCGAGGCCCTTTGACCTTCTAATGGAAGTGATCAAGGCAGTAAGGACTGCTGAACACAAGTGGTCAGCTGGACACCTTGAGACGCATAGTACACACAAGTGTAAATGGTGCTGTGTCTCCGTAGTCCAGTTGTGATCCGATCACCCAAGACGCATTTCAAAACCAAGTGTAAACAAGGGCTTGGTCTCGAGACCAGTCTCAGGATTTCTTTTTGAAGGTCTTGGAATTAACTACATTTTTACTCGGTCTTGTCTCAGTCTCAGACATAGAGACTCAGGATTTTATTTCAAGACGGGTCAAGACCACAACTGTAGGAATTTCACTAAATTGCCTGTGCACTGTCTGATTTCTTTGTGATTGGATGTAAAACTTCCTGCTTCAAATTCAACCAATAACGTGACTCATTGCCAATTTGAAATTTCAGGTACTGTTAACAGCCGTCACCCATCCCCTCCCCCTTCCCACACACACACACACAATAAGAAAGTGAATGCAGGAGACAGGAGAAGATGCTGTAGCTGTCTGGGAGTGGGAGGATATGTCAGACAAGTCTTCTGTAATGAAATTCAAGAAGTGCCTATGGTTTGCATGTTCCACATTTTATTGTGTGTCATGCAGTGTGGGACTCGCACTGGTCTGGTCTTGGTCTTGACTCGGTCTTGCCCTGCCTTGTTCTTCGTCTTTTCTCACTGCACTCTGGTCATGGTCATGACTTGGTCTTGGTGGTCCTGACTCACCTCACCTCCCATCTTCATGCTCTGTTGCACATTAGCTGGTCTTGCAACCATCAGCTACAACACTGCTAATTACCAAGTTCTAGCACTGCTTCTGAAAACTCTGCTCCACACTACACTAAGGCCAAGTTTACATTAGACCGTATCTGTCTCATTTTCTTTGCGGATGCACTGTCCATTTACATTAAAACGCCTGGAAACGCTGGGAAACGGGAATCCGCCAGGGTCCACGTATTCAATCCAGATCGTGTCTGGTCCGGTGCTGTGTAAACATTGAGAATTCGCGGATACGCTGTGCTGAGCTCTAGCTGGCATCGTCATTGGACAACGTCACTGTGACATCCACCTTCCTGATTCGCTGGCATTGGTCATGTGACGCGACTGCTGAAAAACGGCGCAGACTTCCGCCTTGTATCACCTTTCAGTAAAGAGTACAAAAGTATGAAAATACTGCAAATACTGATGCAAATACTGCCCATTGTGTAGTTATGATTGTCTTTAGGCTTGCCATCCTTGCACTTGCAAGTGGTAAGTGATATGCACTGGGATCACACACACAGCGGCTCAGTCCCGAATCACTGCTCGTGCGCTTCACTCGGGCGCTCTGTGAGCTGCGCAGGGCCGGAGTGCGCACCCTCCAGAGGGCACTCGCTGTTCAGGGCGGAGTGATTTGGAGCGCAGGATGCCTGCGGAGCCGAGCGTATCCGTGTATTGGTGTTGCTGTGTGCACGCGAATCATGTATTGGTGTTGCTGTGTGCACACTAATCGTTTTAAAAATGTTAATCTGATGATCCACTGATACGGTCTAATGTAAACCCCACCTAAGTTCCAGAGTGATCTGAAGCATTATCCCAAAATTAATTCCAGTCAACTACAGGAGTGCACTATTTTGGACCTGTGCTTGGGCATAGTGGAAATTATATCCCTCATCAAAAAATTCCCATGCAGGGTTTGGCCAAGGATGGCTCACATGAAATAAAATAGTTCCACCATTGATTAAGCAATGTACCTCGTGATGTAAAAAAAAAATGGATATGGTGTGAGTCAGTCATGGTATATCCTGGATATACTGTACCATGAACTGACATCACAGTTTCAAGCTATACAGCCGACTCGAGTCACAGCTGTGGCTCTGCGATCATTTCTGCGTGTGCAGATCTACATATCATGATCATGCCTAGCGAGGCAGGCAATAGCATTGTACATACGCAGATCAAAGGTCGCTCCGACATAAACAACAAACATGGCTGCCTCCAGTGAGTTTATACCAAGATTCAATCTTAACACTTAGTTTGGAATTTTTTGATGAAGTATATAAATCTAATATACCATGCACCGAGAGGCACCACTAATTATGGATTCTCTTCAGTGACTTCGTTGACACAATGCACTCTAACAGGTTGTGTCCAAATATCATCCCAAAATACCTATAATTTTACTGTACCATTTGAAGATAACACATGACCTGTGGTGGTGGCATGGTGGTGTAGTGGTTAGCACTGTCGTCTCACAGCAAGAAGGTTCTGGGTTTGAGCCCAGTGGCCGACGGGGGCCTTTCTGTGTGGAGTTTGTATGTTTGCCCTGTGTCTGTGTGGGTTTCCTCCGATAGTCCAAAGACATGTGGATTAGGTCGATTGGCTATTCTAAATTGCCCGTAGGTGTGTATGTGTACCCTCTACCAGATGAGGGTTTGAGTCCCTCTGGTGTGCTATAATCACCCAAGAGAATTCAAGGAAGCAAGCTGATAGCTTCCTGGATCACTGACCCTCAACTATGAAGACGGCAACAAACAAACAGACATGACCTATGGTGAGTTTTCAAAGGAATGTTTGAGTAAGATCACTACATAAAACAATACTTTGATACTCATCTCATCTCATTATCTCTAGCCGCTTTATCCTTCTACAGGGTCGCAGGCAAGCTGGAGCCTATCCCAGCTGACTACGGGCGAAAGGCGGGGTACACCCTGGACAAGTCGCCAGGTCATCACAGGGCTGACACATAGACACAGACAACCATTCACACTCACATTCACACCTACGGTCAATTTAGAGTCACCAGTTAACCTAACCTGCATGTCTTTGGACTGTGGGGGAAACCGGAGCACCCGGAGGAAACCCACGCGGACACGGGGAGAACATGCAAACTCCACACAGAAAGGCCCTCGCCGGCCCCGGGGCTCGAACCCAGGACCTTCTTGCTGTGAGGCGACAGCGCTAACCACTACACCACTGTGCCGCCCTACTTTGATACTGATAGATATTATTTAATACATTCTTGTAACATATTTTTGCAGTGCCTGAACCCCTCACATTTCCATCTGCCACCTTGTTTATTTCAGAAGAAGGACGTCCACATGATGCGCTTCATCCAGGAAGTGAACACTACCACTCGCTCCTGTGCATTATGGGATTTGGAGGCTGATACAGAGTATATTGTTCATGTGCAGTCCATCAGCATGAGCGGTACAAGCCCTCCCAGTGACCCTGTCCTCTTCCGCACACCAAAAGAGTCTGAGAAAATGGCCTCCAAAAGTCCTGGTAAGTGAAAGATTTAACACTGTCCCAGTGTTGTCTTAACTACTTACTCATTCTGAACTTCTTTATTGGCAAAGTGGTAGAGAAAGCAAACAGACCATTTACTTAAGGTCAAAGAAGAAATATATGTTACATAGACGGGTCATTCCATGCCAAATCAACAAATATCTGACAAATTTATGCTCGACCATCTCAGATTTCAATGAAATTTGGAGGGCTCAGAGATACTATTAAAAGAAGTTAATCCCCAAAATTTGAGCTTACTATCTCCAACGGTTTCAGAGATACAGGCATTTGAATTTTTCGATTTTTTTGCATTTTGCTCAAAACATACATATTTCAAAGTGTAATATAATCTTTATTATGCAAGATAGAAACCTAAAATTTTGCACAGAGAGACTCAATGTCTTGTACTACAAGCTTCGACTTAGAATTTCAATGGTCATTGTATATTAGATGGTGATTTTAACAAGGAAATTAAAAAGACAAATTTGCATTTTTTGCATTTTTAATTCATTCTGGAAGCTTGCCTGTGGCAGTAATGCTTAAACTAAGAATGTTATTCAAATCTACACAGAAATATCTACCAATTTCAGTTTTACCAAGTCTCCACTATTCCTAGTTTGTCTGTAATAGGGTTTTGAAATTCGCCGATTTCTAAAACATGCCATTTTCAGTAGCATGGATTCCAATGTGGGATAGCAGTTAGGACCTTCTAAATTTTTTTCAGTAATCTCCTAGACCCATATTTTATATTTCCAAGTTTTTGTTCTGTGTCTCTCAAGTATTTCTGAGCTACAGGTGTTTAAAAAATCCATTTTTTCCAAATTCGAATTTTTGATATTGGAGTATTTGTACTTTAAGTACTTCTACTTAATTACTCTCCATAGATGTCAGATATACAGTAGGATATTGACCAGGTGCATTAAAAAGTGAGTTTCAGGTCAGCGTGTGATGGAAAACAGGCTCAAAACTGGTTTGCAGCCAAATTATTACATTAATTCATGCACAAACACAGCAGGTTGGTCATGATACAACTACTCTAAAAATACACTCCAAGCCAAAGTGAAAATGTCAGACTTTATTGTAGGACAGACTGCCTTATCTACACAACCTACAATATTTCCAAGTTTATATGTTTAAAAATCCATTTAGTTACCCACACATTCAGATAAACTTGTGGTGACCATTTTTATTCAACATCAGTGCTGATATTTCAGGTCGAGCTGAGGTACGATTCACACTGTGCTCAAGAATGATGCAAAAACGTTATGGTAAGGCAGAAATGTTCGAATGAAGATAGGATGCCAGCATCTTTTTACTATGAAATGTGCAACATTTCTTTTGACGCCTAGATCCATTTCTGAGAATGACCCGATGTTATTTTCCGCGAACATTTTATGCCGAGTCTTACAAAGTGGTTTAGGCTTCGGGGGAACTTCTCAAGTCCAAGTCTCATCTCATCTCATTATCTCTAGCCGCTTTATCCTTCTACAGGGTCGCAGGCAAGCTGGAGCCTATCCCAGCTGACTATGGGCGAAAGGCGGGGTACACCCTGGACAAGTCGCCAGGTCATCACAGGGCTGACACATAGACACAGACAACCATTCACACCTACGGCCAATTTAGAGCCACCAGTTAACCTAACCTGCATGTCTTTGGACTGTGGGGGAAATCGGAGCACCCGGAGGAAACCCACGCGGACACGGGGAGAACATGCAAACTCCACACAGAAAGGCCCTTGTTGGCCGCTGGGCTCAAACCCAGAAGCTTCTTGCTGTGAGGCGACAGTGCTAACCACTACACCACCGTATATGTCTTTCCTTCAATTGCATATCATAAATGTAGGCGCACATTGAGAAAAAATAACAGTCTAAAGCATTTCCGAAAGTTAAAGTCTAACCATGGAAGTTGATGGCTATCCTTGCGCTAGGTCTAGAAGTTTTTTTCCAGATCAGTCATTTTTGTAGTCATATCACACCATTTTATATATATATATATATATAAAACCTTTTCTGTAGGCAGCATAATAGATGAACAAGTGACATGTTGATTGCACCTTTCAAAATTAATTACAACACTGACTGTGTACATAAGCAGCTGTGTTGGTCATAATGAGTTAGGTCATTATCATTTGCATATGTAAGAGTTGATGGAAACGATTTTGAAGTTGCAGAAAACTGTTGCGTTTCATGACTGAAGCGGAATTGTACATAGAATTATACAGAAATTGGAGTAAACTGAGATCATACACAGCTAATTTACATTCATTTGATACAGTGTGCTTATAGTGACAGGCAGGCATTTACTAAAAACACTGGTCCATAATCAGCCATTAGCACTCGAGTTGCTCTCCAGTTAATCGAGCAAGCAGTCTTCTGCTTCACTTCATTTCAGATAGCTTGAGGGTGGCTAATGAGCGCAGACAGTTAATCTTTTTCACCATACGCATCCTGTTTCAAGGTGAAGTGGCTTCATGTTGATTTTTGTTCTGGACTTATGACATGCATCCACACTGACAGGCAGATAAAAAAAAATGCACAGCTTCAGAAGCATGAAGAAAATGATAAGGTTTCACCTTTAGCAGAAAGGGATAAGTGTTCCTTCGTTACGAGTTGTTCCATCAATCCAGCTGGTCTGTCCTCCAGGGCTCATTGGAGGCTAACACAAATAGGGAATTCACAAAGGATCATAATTAACACCAGGTGCTTTATATCTGCTGCCAAGAAGGATGGTCTCCTGATGCGAGACAGGACCTTAAAGACTTTAAAGGCCTTTAAAGAGAAGCATGTTCTGAGGGAAACTTTCAATTTCCAGTGGTTGATCACAGCTCCTGATCAAAGTCCTCAGCTTCTCAGTAGTTATTTCAGTCAGCACAGTATAGCTAGCACTCAGTTCAACATCTGGCTGATGATTTTTAAAAAAATCCCCCAAAAACACAACTTAAAACATACCTTTTTTTTTTTGGCTTGTATAGTAAGATGTTTGCTAAAATACAATCCCAACTGTGTTTCCTTTATCTTTCGTTCACGTTTCTTGTCAGATGAGGTGACAATGAAGGAGGTTGGCCAGGCTGCCCAGCTGAGGGCCGGAGAGCTGATCATCATAGTAGTGGTCCTGATCATGTGGGCAGGTAACAGATTTACACCAAGTTTTAATCAACAACATTATTCTTCTTCCTTCATCATCATCATCATCATCATCATCTTCTTCTTCCTTCATCATCATCATCATCATCATCATCCTCTTCCTTCATCACCACCATCATCCTTCTTCATCATCCTTCTTCATCATCCTCCTCCTCCATCGTCTTCCTTCATCATCATCATCACCATCATCATCTATCTTCATCATCTTCCTTCATCAAAATCATCATCATCTTTCTTCATCTACATCATCATTCTTCATCATATTCCTTCATCATCCTCCTTCATCACCATCCTTCTTCATCATCTTTCTTCCTTCATTTTCCTTCATCATCATCCTCATCTTCTTTCATCATCATCATCATCATCATATTCCTTCATCCTCATCATCTTCATCATTTTCTTCATCACCATCATCACCATCCTTCATCATCTTCGTTCTTCATCATCAATCTTCTTCCTTCTTTCATCATCATCATCTTTCTTCTTCACTCTGAAGCAAGACTGTTGTTGTTATTAGTTGTTGTATTGTTGTTGTTAGTAGTAGTTGCAGTGGTATTGATGGAGTCATCAACTGCTTTCTTCAAGTAGAACTTTATCCAGCACAAAATTTCTCCCCCATTTTTTAACTTCATGCATACATCACTCTTTTCCAAACTATAGAGTCTCAGCAAAACCAAGCACCTTTCACCCCCTCTGATAAATGAATGCATAAAATGTTATCAAATCAGGTTTTCTGTGATGTTAGTTACTATATTGCCCTGATTGTTTTAAGCCTAATCAGACTTTTTATATTACATTAATGTCATTTAGCAGACACTCTTATCCAGAGCGACATACAAAGTATCCAGAGCAGCCTGGGGAGCAGTTGGGGTTAGGTGCCTTGCTCAAGGGCATTTCAGCCATTCCTGCTGATCCAGGGAATCAAACCAGCAACCTTTTGGTCCCAAAGCTGCTTCTCTAACCATTAGGCCATGGCTTCCCCCAAATTACTACAACTATACTCTGTACTGTAATTTCGATCCAACATCCCAAGGACATTGGCATGCAATATAGTTGTAAATCATCCATCCATTATTCGTAATTGCTTATCCTGTGCAGAGGTCACGGGCAAACTGGAGTCTATCCCAGCTGACTATGGTTGAGAGGCGGGGTACACCCTGGACAAGTCACCAGATCATCACAGGGCTGATACATAGAGACAAACAACCATTCACACTCACATTCACACCTACGGTCAATTTAGAGCCACCAATTAGCCTAACCTGCATGTCTTTGGACTGTGTGGAAAACCGGAGCACCCAGAAGAAACCCAGGCAGACACGGGGAGAACATGCAAACTTCACACAGAAAGGCCCCCATCAGCCACTGGGCTCGAACCCAGAACCTTCTTGCTGTAAGACATCAGTGCTAACCACTACACCACTGTGCCACCCTATTTGTAAATCATTATCATCAGTATTGCCGATTGCATTGCTGAGCTTTCATAAGGATGCACTCAATAAACAGACCCACTAACCCAAATGTGACCCAACTGAATGGTGTATAAGAGAGAGACAGAGTGATAGATAGAAAGAGACAGAGAGGGAGAGAGGGGAGTTTCTGAGTTTCTTTTGTCTAATTGGACCACAGGGGTTTTCCATTCCCTGTGTCATCCAGATCAGGCTGGAAAAAAGAACAGGATGAGTGTTTCCCAGGCATGGAAAGGGAATAAGCCGGTCGTGCAGTGTGTTAGTGTTTTCCCTACTCTAACACCTGACTCAACTCAACTGGCTAATTAACAAGCACTTCGTTTGTGCAGAACGAATACTCAAAACTGACATTTGTGCTACAACTAAGAAAAACAAACAGCCATCTTCACACTTCTAGAGCTCATTTATAATTGCTCTGCAATGTTTGCCCAAATGTACAGAGATCCATCTTCGGTTTTTCTATTATCTCCCTTCTCTTTCTGACATTCCCCATTCATCAGTATCCCTGACTCCCTCTCTCAACTTCAGCTGTTTTCTGAAGCCCAGCTTTCCAATAACATGCTCTAGCCATTTCCTCTTGAGGAAACTCCCAGTCGCCATTGTCATTAGCTTGAATGAAATTTGCTAGATGAGTGTTAGATGAAGGATGAAGACTGAATGAGCAGAACTTACCCAGAAGCCATTGTAGTCTTATGCCATCTCCTTTTCAAAACACTTCTTCATTTTCTCTCTTGTTGTCATCGTAATCAACAAATTTAATATTTATAACATTTGTTTTTATGGGTTTTATGTTGCCATGGATACATAGCTCATTTAGTTGGTGAAGCTTGGTTACTGTCAGCTAGTTAGCACAATATGACCCTGTACACATGTTCAAAAGAAGCTGCTGCATGTAAACTACAAAATGATTTTAGTGTGTCACATTAAAATACAGGCAGCCTCTAATGGTAATGGTCCCCATGACCAATCATTGATCACCATGTTCACTCCCCCATGACCAATCATTGATCACCATGTTCGCCCCCCATGACCAATCACTGATCACCATGTTCGTCGCCCCATGACCAATCACTGATCACCATGTTCGGCACCCCATGACCAATCACTGATCACCATGTTCATTGCCCCATGAACAATCACTGATCACCATGTTCATTGCCCCATGACCAGTCACTGATCACAGTGTTCGCCCATGACTAATCACGGATAACTATGTTTGTCCGGTGACCAATCACTGATCACCATACTCACCCCGTGACCAATCACCCATTGTCATGCCCCGTGACTAATCACTGATCACCCTCATATTCAGCCACTGATCCCCATGTTCGTCCCAATGACCAATCACTGATCCCCATGTTCGTCCCCATGACCAATCACTGATCCCCATGTTCACCCCCGTGACCAATCACTGATCACCATGCCCCCTCATTACCAATCACTGACCACCATGGCCGCCTCTATGATCAATCACTGATCACCATGTTCGCCCCCATGGCCAATCACCGATCGCAATGTTCCCCCATGATTAATCACTGATCACCATGGTTGCCACCATGACCAGTCACTGATCACTATGGTCACCCCCACGACCAATCACTGATCACCATGTTCGTCACCCCATGACCAATCACTGATCACCATGTTCATTGCCCCATGAACAATCACTGATCACCATGTTAATCGCCCCATGACCAATCACTGATCACAATGCTCGCCCCATGACTAATGACGGATCACCATGTTTGTCCCATGACCAATCACTTATCACCATATTCACCCCATGACCAATCACTGATCGCCATGCCCCATGACTAATCACTAATCATCATGATCACCATCATAACCAGTCACTGATCCCCATGTTCGTCCCCATGACCAATCACTGATCCCCATGCTCGCCCCCATGACCAATCACTGATCACCATGCCCCCTCATGACCAATCACTGACCGCCATGGCCACCTCTATGACCAATCACTGATCACCATGTTCGCCCCCATGACCAATCACTGATCACCATGTTCGCCCCCATGACCAATCACTGATCACCGTGTTCGCCCCATGACAAATCATTGATCCCCATGTTCGACCCATGACAAATCATTGATCCCCACGTTCACCCCCATGACCAATCACTGATCACCATGTTCACCCCCATGACCAATCAATGATCACCATGTTCGCCCTCATGACCAATCACTGATCACCATGCCCCCATGACCAATCACTGATCCCCATGTTTGCCCACATGACCAATCACTGATCCCCATGTTCACCCCCATGACCAATCACTGATCGCCATGGTCCCCCCCGTGACCAATCACTGATCACCATTGTCCCCCCCATGATCAACCACTGACAACCTTCATTTCCCAGCAACCAATCACTGATCACTGTTTTCCTTCAGGGTGTGTCACTGTCACTACCTCTTTTTGTGTGCCTCAAAGTAATGCTCTGATACTTTCACTAATATCACATTCTTTGTTTGAGCCCCAAAATCTTGACATTTACATTATAGCATTTAGAAGATCTACATATCCAGAGCAACTTACAGAAGTACCTTGTAATCTCCATAAGAAACACATCTTCATGCTAGTTCAATCAATCAGTGCTGAGTTTCCCAAAAGCATCGTAGCACAAAGACCATTGTTAAATGGTAGAGCGAGCAGCACAATGAACAGTCTCTCCTAGTTAAGTTGCTCTTAGCATTAAGAGGCTTTTGGGAAAATCCACCACAGGTCTATGCCTCATCAAACCATCAAGCTAAACATGAAATCAATAGGAACATGAGATATGCGCTCGCTAACGTAAAGGTCCTTAGCTACAGCACCTGATGGCAATCATGGACAAATATTTGTAACAGTCGAATATAGGCACATCATTAGGAAAATAAAATAAAATCAACTTTGAAAGCACAAGGACAAATACCTTGAATGTCTTTACTTCAGTCCAGTCACAAAGGAGCAAGATGTGCCTCAAGGTGTTCTCAAACAAGGCTATGAAACCAGCCAAGTGGTAAAACAGCTAAAATAGCCAAGCTGAGAAAAATTTAAGACCCCCTGCCAAAGACAACAATAGGCATGCCCAGTCTTAGTCTTATTAGCCATGTTTGGCGAGTCATGAACTGATGTCATTAAGGCCATGACTGGATTTTAATGAGAATTTTTAGCTCATCTGGCCATAAGACTGATGAGCGGTTGCCATGGCATGGCGTCGCGTCCATCGTCCGTCTGTCATCCACAATTTAGTTAAATTGTATCTCCTCTGTCAGTTCTTCACGGATTTTCATTCCGATTGTTTTGTTTGAAAGAACTCATCACTCCGCACAAAACTTGGTCGTTGTTTTGTCAAATTTTTTGCTGACAAGTTAGTAATTAAGCCAAATTAATGAATTTTCTTCTGACTAGAATTGTATCTCCTTTCTCATTTATCATGTGAATTCAGTTCTGATCGATGTTTTGGGTAGATCTTCCCTTCAGGAATAAAACTTGGTCATGTGTTTGTTGATTTTCCTGTTGCAAATAATTTGTTTACAACTTTGTTTATTTTCAGTTAAATCGTACTGTAGCTCCTCCCTCAGTTCTCAATGGATCTCAGTTCTGATTGTTTCATTGGAAAGAACTAGACCTTCTGTACAACACTTGGTCATTGTATTGTCAAATTGTTGCTAACAAACTGCTAATTAGGTCAACTTAATGAGTTTTTGGACTCATCTCATCTCATTATCTCTAGCCACTTTATCCTGTTCTACAGGGTCGCAGGCAAGCTGGAGCCTATCCCAGCTGACTACGGGCGAAAGGCGGGGTATACCCTGGACAAGTCACCAGGACATCACAGGGCTGACACATATGGCCCTTTTCCACTACCCTTTTTCAGCTCACTTCAGCTCGCTTCAGCTCACTTCAGCCAAAAAACTACCAAAAACCAGCACGACTCAGCTCGCTTCAGCCCTGCTTAGCCCCTAAAACTCGCACGGTTTTGGAGTGGGGCTGAAGCGAGCCAAAGCGAGCCGAGTGAGGCTGGGGGCGTGAGCAGACACTCCCCTGTGCACTGATTGGTGAGGAGGAGTGTCCTCACATGCCCACACACGCCCCGCGAGCGCGCTGGGATCTGTAAACACCGCAAACCCGGAAGGAGAAGAATTACGAATTACGAAAATTTCTGAAGCCTTATGCACCTCGCCTCATCTATACACTCTTGCCAGTATCTGTCCGCGTTGTCGGTGACAACAAGCCACAGCACCAAGACCAGCAACACTAACGACTCCATGTCCTCCATGTTTATTGTTTACTATTCGGGTTGTGAGACTACCGCTTAAAAGCTCACTGATGTCACTGTTTGCGCTGCTTAACGACATCACGTGACGTCCACCCACTTTCACTAACTCCACCCAATGTGTCCACCCACTTCCAGCCAGCACGGTTCAGCGCGGTTGTAGTCGAAATGCAACTCCAACAGCCCCGCTCAGCTCGACTCAGCACGGCACGGCTCAGCCGCGTTTGTAGTGGAAAAGCGGCAATAGACACAGACAACCATTCACACTCACATTCACACCTACGGTCAATTTAGAGTCACCAGTTAACCTAACCTGCATGTCTTTGGACTGTGGGGGAAACCGGAGCACCCGGAGGAAACCCACGCGGACACGGGGAGAACATGCAAACTCCACACAGAAAGGCCCTCGCCGGCCACGGGGCTCAAACCCGGACCTTCTTGCTGTGAGGCGACAGCGCTAACCACTACACCACCGTGCCACCCGAGTTTTTGGACTTTTCATTAGAATTGTATCTCCTCTCTCATTTCTCATCTGGTTTCATTTCAGATTGATGTTTTGGGTAGATCTTCCCATGAGGAACAAAACTCAGTCATTTGTTTGTTGATTTTCTTGTTGTAAACAATTTGTTTCAAACTTTGTTTATTTTCAGTTAAATCGTATCTCCTCCTTCAGTTCTTAATGGGTTTCAGTTCTGATTGTTTTATTTCAAAGAACTAGACCTTCTGCATAAAACTTGGTCACTGTATTGTCAATTTTTTGCTCACAAATTAGTAATTAAGTCAACTTAACACAATTTCTTCTGACTAGAATTGTATCTCCTCATATTATCATATAATCTCCTCATATAATCTCTCATTTATCATGCGATTTCAGTTCTGATCGATGTTTTGGGTAGACCTTCTCTCGAGGAACAAAATTTAGTCCTTTGTTGAGCTCCTGTCATAAACAATTTGTCGTGTAGGTTGGTCCTCTCTCACCTTGTCACATTTTAGTTCTGCTTGATGTTTTGGTCGTCATGGTTGTTTTGATGGCAGGCCAGATGAGCGACTATGTCCTTGACGTTCTGGTTTTCTTTACAGGTGTAATAGCTCTCTTCTGCCGTCAGTATGACATCATTAAGGACAACGAGCCCAACAACAACAAGGACAAAGCCAAGAACTCATCAGAGTGCAGCACCCCAGAGCACCCTACAGGGGGCCTACTGCGCAGCAAGGTCTAACCAACCACAGGCAATAACAGGCTTCAGCCTCAGGACACGTATGTCTGTTTATACGCATATAGTATATTCCATCTGTTTTATTCCAAAATATCCCAAAGCTTAACGTTTCAACAGATGTTTAAAGCCCCTGTCAACTTATTTCTTTTTTATAATTACCTTCGTACTATTAAATGGAGTGAATTTGCCATTGACTGCAGAAGAAAGAGTGCGGTTTGTTTTTCAGCTGAATTTCAGTTAGATGGGACTATATCAATCCGAATCCATCTGGATACCATCTGCTTACTGTCTAAGTGAAACTGCATCTCGTAGCATTTTATATAAAGAAACTTAATGTAATATTTTCTGTGTGAATATGGCGAGGTCATGCAGCAGAAGTGGATGGAGTTGCAATGCATGCTTTATGAGTAGGCAGAGTGGCAGACAGGTCCATGAATGAGACCGAGACTGACTATAAGGACAGGTAAAAAGGTCAGGCGACCAGCAAACGGTGTTACAAAGCCTTTGTTCACTGTTTTTTGGATATCCTTTGTATGTCAGGAGACAAGTAACTGAATGATACTTCATATCACCGGTATGTTTGGAGTGAGTATACGTCGGGTGGTGTGGTGATTAAGTCAAGGTGACCTTAATCAAAAGTCTGGTGACTGTGAGCGTGATCATGACTGTTGCTGTGTTTGGATTGTCCACTTTTCCACTCACTCTCTATATAACATTCACAGCTGATGATACTGTACATTTCTGACACTAGAGGGACATTACGCTGCTACATAATTGTGTGCCAGATAGCCGTAATTATTCTATCCACATTCACTGGATATGAGCTCTGATTGGCTAATCTACTACAAGGATATCAGCTCATATACCATGAGTCGAGAAAAACAAAATGGTGGAGCGCATCAAGTCAGATATATCACTTTGTTATCAAGTATTTAAAAGAAACAGAAATAGCTGAAAGAAGATAGTTCCTCCCCAGATAGCTCCTGTTCCACACTCCAGCCCAGTCGATGGTGGTAATGCACCTTTAAGTTGGTTTGCCAACCACCAAAAAACCCTAAAGAAGAAGAATAAGGAAATGGTGGAGAGTTTTGTTGAACCAACCGAGGATGAGATAAAAACTCTACTCGAAAACTATACCCCAAAAAATACAAAAAAAAAGCAACAAAATATGGAATGAAAGTATTTGATGGTAAGAACTTATCTTTTTTATTTTTCAAGAATTATTATTATTATTATCTCATCTCATCTCATCTCATTATCTCTAGCCGCTTTATCCTTCTACAGGGTCGCAGGCAAGCTGGAGCCTATCCCAGCTGACTACGGGCGAAAGGCGGGGTACACCCTGGACAAGTCGCCAGGTCATCACAGGGCTGACACATAGACACAGACAACCATTCACACTCACATTCACACCTACGGTCAATTTAGAGTCACCAGTTAACCTAACCTGCATGTCTTTGGACTGTGGGGGAAACCGGAGCACCCGGAGGAAACCCACGCGGACACGGGGAGAACATGCAAACTCCGCACAGAAAGGCCCTCGCCGGCCACAGGGCTCGAACCCGGACCTTCTTGCTGTGAGGCGACAGCGCTAACCACTACACCACCGTGCCGCCCCTATTATTATTATTATAGCATTTTTCACAAATTGCTACCGTCTTTTTGCTGGATTGTTTACGTTCCAAGCAGAAATGATATTGTCGGAAGTTTTGTATAAAGATTTTATTTACTGAATTTGCAAAAAATAAAAATGCTCCATTTCTCAAAATCCAGTGAATGTAAATAGAATAAAATAGTTATTCCACTCATTCTCATCATACATGGCTTAGAGCCAACACAGTGCTATCAGCTCATGTATCACTTGATTTCATGGAATAACTGTTAATTATTATCTCTGTCACATAAGCAAACGCCAGCATATGGACACCAACGTTGCTGTTTTTGAAGAAGTACATGTTGTAATTGACATCTCTTTACAGTGTTAAAATGAAAATAAAATAAAACTTTTATAAAAACCTCCAATTAAACTCCACAACTTCCGTGACAGACCATGATGCATGATGGTCTAATTCGATCAATGTAGACTACACTTTAGTATGCCTCATGACGACTTTGTACTGAACTATATAGTGAATGAAGTTAACAGCTGCAGCACAAAGTGGCTGATTCACTACATAGATGACTTGCAACCACATGATCAAAACGTGCTACGTCATGAGCGTCCGCCATGATGGTGGATATACAAAGCAGTTAGGACGGCAGCTGCTGAAAGCATGTGTGTAAACAATGCTGAATTTTCTCAGTATCACCACGATTTGAACGCTCGAGCGAAAATGTGATACAAAGGGAAGATAGATATGAGTGGTTTTGACCCGTATTATTTTAAAAGGTCAGACTTTTCTGAAGATAAGACGCTTCTACTGACCATCGAGTACCCAGATATCGTGTTCTATCTGGTTTGGCTACCAAAGAATCAAGTCCGACCTTGGCCGAAACATAGCCCATTTTCTGAGTGGGTGCCCAGTCTGGATTGTTTCTATTGTATAATTTTGCTGGCGCTCCTAGAAGCGAAATGCTAATACACATGTTAAAATTATAACAACGACCGAGTGAACCATGACAAGAGAACGCTCATTTTATAGCAAAATTCTAGCAACATGAAATAAAATTCTTCCATGATATTATTGAGAAAGCTTTAGAATCTCACCTGAGATAAACTGATTACTGCAAACACGAGCTGTTTTGGTTTTAGCCTCTGTTAGATCAGCCCTGCCGATGTTGTTCAGCCGCGCTCGTCTCCTCTCCATATTAAGCCTCAGAGTTTCCTCGCCTTCTTGCCGAATCACGGACGGAATTCTAAAAAATCGGAACGTGCCATGGTCAAGAGTACTGTTGTGACCACAACCATATACAGCACAAAGATATGGCAGAGCTAAAAGAACGCTTAAAGCAGTGGAAAAACTAAGAGAGTTGCGCACGGGTGACTATGTTTTGTACGGAATGTCACTTGACCCCGCATTTTTATATCCACTGACACGGCCGACATCCGGGTTTCTATTTTGCTTTGATGTCACTTGCAAGTCAAGGATAGTGGGCAAGTGGATGTTCCAAACATAGCATGTGTGTGCTGCACTCAAAAAAATAACTTGCAAATAACTTGCTCAGTGAACATAATAAAATTATGGAAAGTATTTCCACCCAAGTAAAATGCGTTAACTTAGCCAGAAACAATTTTGTTGAGTGACCTAAATGTCAATCGTGACATGTTAGACTTAGGTTCATGTAACAAACACCCATGTTGGTTTTATGAGTGTGATAACTGGGTTCATGGCAGCCATGTTTGTAGGCAGTGGCGCATTGTGGGAATTGGAGTCTGTTGTCGATTCCAGTATTAACCTGGCAGGCAAGCAGTTCTACCTCCCTGTAACAGAAATTCTAGTAGCTACACAACAATCCAGTTAGGCAAGCCTTACTTTTTGTCGAATAAACGTGGTATTATTTCAGGTCATATTATTTAGACGGGCGGCACAGTGGTGTAGTGGTTAGCACTGTCGCCTCACAGCAAGAAGGTCCGGGTTCGAGCCCCGTGGCCAGCGAGGGCCTTTCTGTGTGGAGTTTGCATGTTCTCCCTGTGTCCGTGTGGGTTTCCTCTGGGTGCTCCGGTTTCCCCCACAGTCCAAAGACATGCAGGTTAGGTTAACTGGTGACTCTAAATTGACCGTAGGTGTGAATGTGAATGGTTGTCTGTGTCTATGTGTCAGCCCTGTGATGACCTGGCGACTTGTCCAGGGTGTACCCCGCCTTTCGCCCGTAGTCAGCTGGGATAGGCTCCAACTTGCCTGCGACCCTGTAGAACAGGATAAAGCGGCTAGAGATAATGATGATGATGATATTATTTAGACATCAAAGTCCCTCCCATGTGAGGACCTGGTCTTTACAGGCAGTCTCTTGTCCCAGTACTAACCAGGCCCTTAAGCACACTGGGCGGCTCCGATCTCTATTCCTATAGCCCTCCGCCTTTCACCTGTTACATAACTAGGGTTACAGTGGGGGGGCTGGTCTTCTGGTAACTGTGAGAGTTTGACTCCCTACTGGCATCTGTATTGTGGTGTGTCTCGCCATATGGCAGTAGGGACCATTTTTACGATGGTCTTTGGTATGACCCGACCGCAAGTAGAACTCAGGAGCTCCCATTCGAGAGGCAGACATGCTAACCACTAGGCCAGTTTGTGGTCATTATTTAGATGTGGGCATGATAAAACTTCTTGACATTACAAACAAAAACCTGAAAGAGATTTTGATTAGCTTGCAACCCATAAGTAGCCTTAGTAACATATAAGAAGTAAATGGGAGGATATTAAAGTACAATGACAAGGGAAAAAAAAAAACTTGACATAAAAAATTAACCTTGAGAGGAACCAGACTCAAAAGGGTGACACGGGGGTGAACCAGACTTTCAGGTGACATTGGATAGTGGGATTATAAATTATTACAGCATACAGGTGTAGAAGAGCAAAAACAAACAGTACTAAGTGTGTTGAAAGGATGTTCATGTACGTATGAGTAATGATGTTCATCCTTCAGGGTCGAAGATGACCATGACTTCAATTTGGTAAGTGGTGGTTGTGGGTCCAGAGGTGACTGATGAGGCCAATCCAAGCTTTGATGTATGAGTATATTGTGAATCAGTCCTGGGATGAGCACAGGGCAGGCTTTATGATTACAGCAGCAGTTTTTAGGTACAAATCTACACCATCCATGAGAGACTGTCTACTGAAGAAAGGGTGTAAACTGTTGACAGAACACATCAGGGACTGTTAGTGTAGGTTGGTAATGAGCATGGTTAGGATTTGAGTTCTCTGAGGGATTGCGGAGGGTAGCACGGTGGTGCAGTGGTTAGCACAGTCACCTCAGAGCAAGAAGGTTCTGGGTTCAAGCCCAGTGGCTGATGGGGCCTTTCTGTGTGGAGTTTGCATGTTCTCCCCATGTCTGCATGGGTTTCCCCCATAGTCCAAAGACATGCAGTTAAGTTAACTGGCTACTCTAAATTGCCCATAGATGTGTGTGAGAGAGTGCACAGAAAGGAACTGGCCACCCTACTGCTGCAATTCTGGCCAAGCCAACCAAACATGGTTTGCCCCAAGCCTGGTTCAGGTTCAGCAGTTACAACAATGGCTCAGGGAAAGAAACAGTTCCTGAAGTAGGTTGTTTTGGTGATTGGGGGTGTGTATCTTTTTCCGGAGGGACGTGTTTGGAATGGGACATATGCCAAGTGGTAGGTAGGGGTTGCAGGTGATTTTTGTAGATCTGATCTAAATACTTGCTGAACATTGAACCAGGTTCTAGGTTGGTACCCCACAGCCGACGGCCTTTCCTTACGGAGTTTGCATGTTCTCCCCGTGTCTGCATGGGTTTCTTCCGGGTTCTCCAGTTTCCTCCTACAGTTCAAAGACATGTAGATTAGGTAAAAATACCCAGCCACTAGGGTTGTACAAGACAGTGCATACTTCACGCCAGTCCCAAGCCTGGATAAATAGGAAGTCCAGTGTAAGATTGGCATGAGCTAAACTGGTTATTAACCTTCTGAAAATAATAACAACAAGACTTTTATAATCTTTGAGTGAATCGAAAACATCACATCCGGTTATTTCATGTTTAATATCAGAACCATGTTGCCAGGGGCTTGAACCTATTCCGATGAATTCTGATTCAAATTCTGTCTACAGTGCTCTGAGATACATTGGTTATGTGTTGGTTGATGTGTCCTCCCACAGAGCTGAGACATACCAGAAAGCCATCAAATGACATTATTGTGAAACAAGAGTGCCCATCTTCATTTGAAAGGACTCTTTAATATCACATCCTATCAACAAATATGGACCCCTTGGTGCTCATCGATGAAGTACACAAAGACTATGATTTACTCGAGCACATTTGACCAGACTTGAGCACATCTGAAGACTGAAGTGAAGACCTGAGAATTGAAAAGTGCATGACCTGGCGTTCCCTTGGGTCTGGCTCCAAACAGAGACGTTCCCTAAGCTCTGAGAAGAGAGAGCTAGAAATCCCAGGACACTCTGCCTCCAGCGCCGCCTCGCACAGATAAGCAAAATGTGTCATCGCCTTTGAGGGAAGACGATAATAAACCAGAATCGTGCTATGAATGAAGGGAAACAATTTCCCCCCCAAGCTTTTTCTTCTTATCAGTGCTGAAACAGGATGATATGAGGAAGGGGATAAACTGAAGCTATTTCTCATCTCTCTCTCACTCTCTCTCTCTCTCTCTCTCTCTCTCTGAATATTCAATCTGTTTTTAGGCTATTTGGTTGCTCTTTTTGTCATACTTTTCCTTTTCTTTCCAGTCATTTTTCCTTGCTTGAGGTTTCTTTTTCACCCTGAAAAGGAGTCACTACTGCTGTAAATGTGATAATGTGTATTGGTGCAGTGTGATCTCGATCTCTCACTCTCTCTCTCTGTCTCCATAAGCACTCTCTCGCTCTCAGGGCATCCGAGTTAAAATCCAGAGGATGAATAAAACAGTGGCTCACACTGAACCTCATCCATCACACCATCCACACCAAACCCATCATGATATATAGACAATATATTTGTATACTATATTAATACAGTGACGGAGAATATATTTAATCACTCGTGCGTCTTGAGTAACTCAACAGCTTGCTGTCGATGATGAGTATATAGAGTATAAATTATTTTGCTCCTCATTATCTGGTAACGGTCATGTTTTATGAGTATCGCTATAATTATGCTTCTGCTGTGACGTATGGCCCCATTGCTCCATTAGAGATTCCGGTGCCTTTCCTCCAAAGCATTTCCTTGCCAGTGTCCCGTTTCCTTCAAGACCTTCGACGCCCCCTTGTCTCGTTCTTGTGTAATAAATTTTCCGTTTGACAGTTTAAGTGAAGTATGCGAGATGAGGGAGCGGCTTGACAGCGCGTTATTGGAGTGTCAGGACAGATGGACTTGTCACTTACAGCGCAGTCACTGATGCGGACGTCATCCTCCTGGGACAAACTCAACAAGTCATCAGTGCGCAGGAAGCAATAAGAACATGCTTAATGCAGGTCAGAGGGCGAGAAGGAATTGATTTGTACCATGACAGGACATGCAAAATATCCTGGGGAATATGTCGAGAAGAGCAGATGGAGTGCAGTTTTGCTATACAAACAGAATAATGCATCAAACTACTGTTAATGAGTTAACATTTAGACCCATGAGTTAGTTCGTATGCTTTAGAATAAGGACCAAACTATTACTTAAATAAGATGCTTTTTCGTAATGTGTTACTTATACATTCATTCTGATTAACTGTTAATGAGTCTATAATAATTAAGGATGCCAGCCTGTCGATACTTTTTTCAGACCGAGTTTGAGTACGTGTTTTTTTTTTTGTACTCGTTAATACCAATAACGAATTGCATAACCTATTTATTATTTATCAAATCAGGGACGTCAGGGAAAATATTATTTATCTTTGTTTACGTTTCCTGTTTAGCACCAAGATGCATGTTCATGCACTTTCACCACGAGGTTTGTTCTTTATAATGTTAGCGAGATGATTAGTCATTAGTTACTTTGAATCGTGCTGGGTTGCAGTGCAGACTAGGTTTTGTTCCACCAGCGACGGATCCAGCCCAAGAATCTGACAGATGCACATTTGCAGAAATATTCTCACTAATTTTACCAGATCGCTATGGATTTTCACGGGGCGTAGAGCACGCCGAGCCCTTTCCGAAGAGGGCAGCCACGGCCCACTACGACCTCGGATCGGCCCGTTATGTGACCCGGCTCCAGCCAGACACCAGGATTTAAATATTCATAACTTGGCCACCGAAAACCATAGCCCCGCCAAACTTTATAGGCACATCCCTCTGCCCGAGACCTTTCAAAACAGCTAGGCACAACCCGCTATGGCTGTGGCTCAGCCCGTTATTCGTGGTAAATTTCGGCCTCCTTCCGGAACATTTTACTGGTTTGACCTAGATTCTTTGTCTCAGGTCACACTATACAAAGCATCATGAGAATACAGGTATTTAGGTCAGGTCAGCATCACTGCTTACCACAGGTGGTCGGATCCTGAACCATTGGTCTATTGGTTGAGCCCATGTAGCTGGCTAGCCGTAAAAGTAAACAAACGCCCCCTGACCAATGCCAAGTGGTGCACATATATTTCTGACCGATGCACTTGCATCGGTTGCCTCAGTCTGGATCCGTTCCTGGTTCCACTTCTGTACAGAAAAGTGTTTCTGTATAGCTGCAATTAAAGTACATTTCATTCTGAATTGTTTCACAATCCTTCATCATCAATAACTGATAACAGCTGATCATCAAAAAGAACAACGTACTGGATAAGTGTTGCTATTTTCACTCGCCTAGCATCGTTTCTCACCTAGCCAGCGTTTGCTGCTAGCACTGAACTACTCAGGCTGGCTTTTATATTCAAGTAACTTTTTTTTTTAATCAGGTTATTTAAATTGTATAAATATGCTATAGTTCCTCCTCTTGATATTTTCACAGAGCACAGTCTGTGGTCTGTTTTGATTGCTATTGTTCATTGCGATCCATCCAGCTCACTGTTATTTCAATGTCGTTGCTTGTTCATTAGCACAACAACGTACACCAGGCTCACGTCACATAGTATCACATGGTATAATGGTGATGATACACGGGGCAACTTTTTGGGCAATGTTGCTGAGCAATGTTGCTGGGCAATTGCGTTTTGACTCTTTTCTATTGAGATTGGGCAACATTGTTTCTTTCTGAATGGTTTTGATAATCTCTGGCAACTTTTTGAGATAAGCCAATCAGAACGCGAGTATCGAGTCATGTGACCTCCGGTGAGGTTCGGATCAGAAATTTCAAACAAATATGGCGGCCGCTCTAAGATCTTGGTATGAGAGCAATTTATGAGTCTGAGTGTGAATCAGTGAGCATGGTATACCAGTATTGGGTAGCATCTTAAAATCATTATAATGACTATAATATTGCTACATATTGTGATTGCGATATTCCCTGTAATATTTTAACGCCTAGTGTTGAACCCTGGTTAAAGCCTTTACTTTGACTTTTTATTAATCAGGATAACAGCACATGATAAGCTACTTGGTGATCTGTTCAAGGGCTCATTTATGTATTTATTACATATTTCAGCCATCAGAGATATCAGTATCGCAATTTCCAATATTGAGGTAGCGTTTAGGAAACAGCGCATCGCGCAGCCCTTCTCGGCAGTGATTTGTATTCAGCTCTGTTTCTGATTGATGGCAGTGTTAATCAAGTGGGGTGAAGGGTACTTGAAGGAGTCTCACTGCATTTAAATACTCCCCCTGTCTAGACATACGGATATTACATTGTCATGGCGGCAGCCTAACGGACCGTCCTCTCGCTCCGCGAGTCATCTGTTCTTTCATTTTTCATGCCATCCCTCCCAGTGCCAGCGGAAGAAACTCGATATTTCTCCTTTAATGACTGCTAATTAACCTTGGCCGTGGGGAGAAAGCAGGAGGGCTGCCGGGTGAAAAATGGCCGACATCAATATCGTGTCTGGGCAGCTTACATAAGGCAGAGAGGATTATGTTTTCCCCCTCCACAGATCATCACTTTCCTACTGCTAGTTTCTGCTCCAGCAGGTACAATGAGAAATACTGAATGAGAACAAGGCCACGGTGTCCCTAAGTAACGTTCTTCTGTACGGACCAGAGCCGATGTCCCACTCATGACCCACAAAATAATCAGAGAAGCAAACTCTCTTCCGACTCCCAACCAGAGTCATAATCAGTAATAGCTTTAGTGTAGATATTTACTCTTTTAGCTTTCAAAACTGTCCGGCTCTTTGAATCGATAATCATTTCCATAATAATGTGCAAGTAAGAATGTGAAATGTCTGACTCTTAGGTTTTGTTTTTTTTTGTAAATTCTCAAATAGGACAGGTTTAAAGTTTCTGAGGACATGCTTGGAAACTGCTCCGGTCCTGAAGGCCATGTCGATAATAACCTATGAACACACATGTTGTGCATTCGTAACACATTATACACACTAGTATTATATAATAATCCATGTGTGCATTAGGAATTGTTAACATGATCCATTATAAAAAGTGTTCATAACATATTATAAAACTGTTACCAAAGAAATCCAGCCTCATCTCGTCTTGCCTGGTGCACTGTGATGTACGTTTAAATACCCATTTTTTCCTTTAATAAACGATCAGAAAAACCACACTGCAAATCTTTACGACGTCTGAAAGAATCCTGTATGTGCAGCGTAGTTTTGGGCTTGATTTCATGAAATAGATCTCATTTTACTCCAAGCTCACAAATACAACTTATAACATATTGTAATTAGGCTATAATATCACATCAGTCAATAAACATACAATACCAGTCAAAAGTTTGGACACCCCTACTCTACTCAACTCATTTACAGGTATTTCTGTATTTTCTACATTGTAGAACAATACTGAAGACATCAAAACTATGAAATAACACATGGAACATAGATGAAATTATGTAGGAGACAAAAAACAAGTGTTAAAAAAACCCAAATGTTTCATATTTTAGATTCTTCAAAGTGGCCAGCATTTACCTTGATGACGCTTTGCACACTCTCGTCATTATCTTAACCAGCTTCATGAGGTAGTCACCTGGAATGCTTTTCAATTAACAGCTGCGCCTCGTCAAAAGTTAATTAGTGGATGAGTTTCTTGTCTTCTTAATGCGTTTGAGACGAAACAGTACATGATAAAAATACTAAATAAATAAATAGCCCTATTCAACACCACAACTGTCGTAATCCATATTATGTCAAGAACTGCTCGCTCAACTAAGTAAAGAGAAACAACATCCATCGTTACTTTAAGACATGAAGAAGTGTCTTTTAATGAATAAAAATAAGGAAATAACATTGAATTTGAAAGTGTGTCCAAACTTTTGACTGGTACTCAAAATGAATTCAAAGCGAATATAAATGCACCAAGCAAACTGGAGCTGAGTTTCCTTGGTACTGGTGGTATAATGCGTTATAAACACTGCTTATAATGCATTCTATTTAGTTTATAAATACATTATAGATATTGCTATGAACTGTAATTCCATCCATCTATTATCCATAACCGCTTATCCTGTGCAGAAGTCACGGGCAAGCTGGAGCCTATCCCAGCTGACTATGGGTGAGAGGCGGGGTACACCCTGGACAAGTCACCAGATCATCACAGGGCTGATACATAGAGACAAACAACCATTCACACTCACATTCACACCTACGCTCAATTTAGAGCCACCAATTAGCCTAACCTGCATGTCTTTGGACTGTGGGGGAAACCGGAGCACCCGGAGGAAACCCAGGCAGACATGTGGAGAACATGCAAACTCCGCACAGAAAGGCCCTTGCCAGCCACTGGGCTCAAACCCAGAACCTTCTTGCTGTGAGGCAACAGCGCTAACCACTACACCACCATGCCGCCCTGCTATGAACTGTAATGCCTTTTCAAAAATAATGATAATGTTTATAATATTAACCTTATAACATATTATGAATGTATTCATAGGTCATTATACACACTACCTTCATAGAGAGAGAATTACCAGGATAACCTTATTGAAAGATTTATATCCAGTACTAGTCAAAAGTTTGAACACGCCTACTCACAGCTTCAGGGTCCCTGGTTCAATCCTGAGAATGAATGACCAACTAACCCAGTATGATCTTGACCAGGATAAGGCAATTACTAAAGATCTCATCTCATCTCATTATCTCTAGCCGCTTTATCCTGTTCTACAGGGTCGCAGGCAAGCTGGAGCCTATCCCAGTTGACTACGGGCGAAAGGCGGGGTACACCCTGGACAAGTCGCCAGGTCATCACAGGGCTGACACATAGACACAGACAACCATTCACACTCACATTCACACCTACGCTCAATTTAGAGTCACCAGTTAACCTAACCTGCATGTCTTTGGACTGTGGGGGAAACCGGAGCACCCGGAGGAAACCCACGCGGACACGGGGAGAACATGCAAACTCCACACAGAAAGGCCCTCGCCGGCCACGGGGCTCGAACCCAGGACCTTCTTGCTGTGAGGCGACAGCACTAACCACTACACCACAGTGCCGCCTATTACTAAAGATGAATATTTAAAAAAAAATGAATGAAGGTGATTGTTCTAAAATATTATCTAATGCTGAAAACATCAACTAGGATGTTACATTGAAATTACAATTACACAAAACACTCAGCATTCTCCATGAAGAGTGTCAAGAACTCGCCTCATTTCCCTCCCATGACTGAAGGCCAGGTCATCTTACTCTCCGTCACTTTATATGTAAAACTGGCTTAGAAACATCTCAAGCATTTTATTCCTCAAACTCTAGGCTTATGGTTCTGTTAATCAAATTCATGCTTATTCCTCAATGACTATTATATTAAAGAACTCTGCAGTTATGAGAATGTGGCATAAAAATCTGAAGCCTCCTGGGATTTTAATGAGTCTTTAGCTCAAAACAAAACGATGCAATACGTTTCAACAATATGTCTTTAAGCTTATGATTGGTACTGCATATTTAATTTCTACTTGAAATATGAGGAGATAATTTGGATCATCACCACAGCTATATCACGTCCAATTCAATTGAAATGAACTACAGTAGCCAGTCCTGTGCGAAAGTCTTAGACCCCCTATTTTTTTAAATAGATTTCTACATTATCGAGTCGGTGCAAAAACATTTTCGAGTCCAAATGTTCGTTTTCCAGCACAAAATTAAATGTTACATGGGAAAAAATATTTGTATCTGAGCAGCATATTACATAAGAGATGGCTTTTCAGATTAAAAAAGAAAACCTAATGAAGGCTGCTGGGTTTTGGTGCAAAATGAAGAAGCGAGTGTGACAGTCAAAGTGTCCAGAAGAACTGGGGCTGGTTCTGGAAGATGCTCAGTAAAACCTACAGATCATTTCCGCATAAAACTGCACTCATTAGACCTGAGACGACTATTTTTTTTTAAACCAAAGGGTCATCTCACACCAAATACTGACTTTGTTTCATTTATTATGGCTTACTGATTACTGTTTATAGTATTTTTTTTTAATGCTGAAACATTTCATTATTTTTGGTCTACAGCATTTCTTTACATGTGCCTAAGACTTTTGCACAGCACTGTATGTAGTGACCAGATAAATAAAAATACAGCAAGCATGTGTTTTTCATTTAGGATCATTAATGAAACGTGACAATCTGATTATCAGAAAAGAGACGATACATCTTGGCAAATGAATTGCGAAAATAGTCAAATTCATAAAGCATTTTCTATTAGAAGATTACAATAAACAATATATTATTTGTCTTTAAAAAAAATAATAAAAAAATACACCCATCAGAACAACTGCACTTTAGCGCCAGCACTCCGCCCTATTTGTTGACAAGATCTCACGAGGGTATCGTTCTTATAGAAGGAAAGTGCATGGGAAAGCCACAAAAATTGCATTACATTGCTTCAAATGGTGGTGTAATGGTTAACACTGTCGCCTCACAGCAAGAAGGTTCCGGGTTCGAGCCCCGTGGCCGGCAAGGGCCTTTCTGTGCGGAGTTTGCATGTTCTCCCCGTGTCTGCGTGGGTTTCCTCCGGGTGCTCCGGTTTCCCCCACAGTCCAAAGACATGCAGGTTAGGTTAACTGGTGACTCTAAATTGACCGTAGGTGTGAATGTGAGTGTGAATGGTTGTCTGTGTCTATGTGTCAGCCCTGTGATGACCTGGCGACTTGTCCAGGGTGTACCCCGCCTTTCGCCCGTAGTCAGCTGGGATAGGCTCCAGCTTGCCTGCGACCCTGTAGAACAGGATAAAGCGGCTAGAGATAATGAGATGAGATGAGATGAGATGAGATGAGATGAGATGTTAAACACCTAACCCCAACCCCACACATGCATGCACAAAGTAACTTCTGGTATTAGTGTCACTAAAATGTAAACGACCCAAGAAAATCAATCCTTCTTAAAAACACTTACGCTACAGCGCTGTTGAATTCTGATTGGTCAGAAGGTATTGATTAATTTCTGATTCTGGCTGCAGGTTTATAGAGCATTAATGCTCTCGTTCTAATCCATTTTCATGACAACTTACACGGAGACCTGGCCTGAGTTTCCCAAAAGCATTACAGCACAAAGAAAGATCATCGTTAAATGGTAGAGCGAGCAGCACAATGAACGCTCTCTCTCCTAGTTAAGATGCTCTTAGCGTTAAGAGGCTTTTGGGAATCCCAGCCCTGTATGGTGTACTGATTTTAAAATAAAAACTGTTGGAAGGAGTCTCTAGTTGAACAGTAAAGCTGTTCCTTTAAGTTTTCCAACATGAGAGAGTCTTCAAGATAGACGACTGTTTGCTTTTTGCAGTTTCTCAATAACAAGACAAGCTGCAGGGGTTTTTGTCCTTTTTTCTTTTTAAATTACTGTTTATAACTGCTTCTATAATGTACATAACAACAGGTAGCTTGTATAACTTGTTTTGTGTTCCACACTATTAAATGTTACTATAAATGGATAAAAAAAGTACCATCCATCTTTATTAATAAGTTACTTGCTGTGTTCTAAGAGAAAACAAACACTTTGGCATATGCTGTTATTGGAAACTAATGGCATTCTTAAGGTAATGAATGGAGCACACATCCTCATCAGTGATCATTTTCCTAGAACAGCATGCCTTGTTGTGTTTTATTCCTTACTCATCCACACAAACTGGAGTTACAGCAGTGCCCATGAACCGTCTCGCAGCACAGCCAAATGTCAAGAAGCTGTAGGCCTGTAACAGTTTACTACATCCATATATGTGTAAAAGGTTTTATGTTTTTTTATGTAAAATATCACAATGAGCTTAAATTTGATAAATTCATCATTGTGTTCATCATACATGCCAATTTTGTTGTTTACTTTTTTTATTTAGTAACAAGAAGGTTATTAGGTCACATCCCCTGACTCTCACTGAGACACTGATGGACCCTTGAGCAAGGTCATTAACCCTCATCTGCTCATCCCTGTGCTTGAATTGTATGCCGTTTATAACTAATCAATCTGAATGAAAGGAAAACTCCAGTAAAGCTTTTGGTGAAAAGGTCTAATATGTGTTCTCATACAGTATATAGGCTGGATGTGGACTACAAGAAATTTGTTGCAACACTGGAAATCCCTGTTCATGCCTTTAAGGTGTTAATGATTTAAAGCTATACATATATTCTTGTACATATATTCGTGTTGTGGTTACTTCTATAGCATTCCCAACTGTGAGATCAGAGCCCAAGCCTTAAAGCACTTCACAGAGAGAGATGCTAATACCATAAAGGTGGACGTTATACATTATATTGTGTTGTAATTAAGCAGAACTGAGATGGTCATGAATATCATTGTCCCACATATTTACTCTGACGCATGGGCTTCAAAAGAGGATGAACGTTCAGTGTAAACCACAGAGTCTGTGTTACTTGATGTTCATAAAACAATGCTTCATGAGGGCTAGCATGTTTCTGCTGTTCTATACAAAATTATACAATTTATATGGATTAAAAATTACATGTCTACTTATGTACTGCCACAAAAATAATAAAGTATTAAATATTTTCAAATAGGCTCGGTTTCTTTTTTATACATATCTAGACTAGTAAATAATGTTCACAGTTTAGAAATGCACCCATGTATAAATCACTGCTAGGAAACAAAATGGACTTAAACTGAGTATTCATTGAGTAAAATTTACTAGGTCATAAACCGCTGAACTCCTGGGGGTTTCAGGAACAACAGTCACCAGAATTTACACGAAATGGTGCCAAAACCACCACCACAACAACAAGAACCACGACCACCACCACCACCACAACAACAAGAACCACAACCACCACCACCACCACAACAACAAGAACAACAACAACCACCACCACAACAACAAGAACAACAACCACCACCACCACCACAACAAGAACCACCACCACAACAGCAAGAACCACCACCACAAGAACCACAACCACCACCACCACAACAACAATAAGAACCACCACCACAACAACAAGAACCACCACCACCACCACAACAAGAACCACCACCCTCCAAGCAAGCAGCATTTCTTCAGGTGGAAACACCTTGTTGATGCAAGAGTTCAGGGGGAGATAATTGTCTGAGCTGACAGGAAGTGTAATGTCATTCAAATAATCACTCTTTACAACCGTGGTGAGCTGAAAAGCATAACACATCGAACACTGAGGCTGATAATAAGTTTAACTTATATAACGCTTTTCTCACACCCCCAAGGTCGCTTTACAATTAGAAAAAAAAAGTTCACTAGAAGAGGGTCAGGATGTAATTCTAGTGGTGTAGCTGCCCACAATCCTACCGAAAGGCGCACGAGGGTATGTCCTACACCACCTGCACAGCCGCGGCGATGTCACCGGGCAACATCACTCAGAACACCACACCATGGATCCACAAAGCAAGCACAGAAGCACCACTAGACAGCACGCTGGGCAATCCCGATGTTAAAAAAAGCAACGAGCTCACTGCAGTTCATAGTGAGCAGAACAGGCATCACCCATGTTGGACCAAGGCCTACAACAGCAGGAGACCACATCAGGTACCACTCCTGTCAGGAACAACAGGAATCTGAGGCTACAGCAGGCACAGACTCACCCGAACAGCTAAGATTGGGGTGGGGTTGGGGGTGGGGGGGGATGACCGGGCAATGTTTGTCCAATCTTTGGCTGGCCAGTTTCAATAAATCGGTCAGAAAAGCATGTTTAAGCTCTTGTCTCTGCATGAGCATATTATGTGGCTGGGGGAACAAAACCCTGTTTAGAAAACCGTAGTCTATGCCAGCAAGCTTGTTTGTGTTTATATGGGCATCCTGTCGACTTTCAATAGACACATCCTTTTACTCCTCCCCCATTTTGGTCTGTTTGGAAAGGAAAACCTGGAGGAATCCAGTAAGCACCTAGAACAGCCAATACACACACACACACACACACACCATTCAAAACCATGTTCCATAAAACTGTGCAAGATAGGAAATGTAGTGAATGTAGAATAAACATTTTTTTTCCCCAAGATGGGTCAATTCATCAATATTTAAGGAGATCAAGTTGGACCCAGGAGTAGTGACATTGCTCCTGGATGTATATACAAAACACAATCTGTATAAATTTCTGGCTTCACAAAATGAATCAAAAGTAGATACACATTTTTATAATTCAGATAGACATGGAAGGCAATGCTTTGGATAAACCACTTTCACAAAAATGCTTGAAATGTTAGCTAACAGCATCATACGCGAATGATGTTAGTTATACTCACAAATGCTAAATCAGCTAACACTGGTAGTGATGGGCAGCTGAAAAACTCATGAGAGCTCATTAGAAAGATAAACAGAACAATGAAACAGGACAGCAGCAAGTTAGTATGAGCATAATTTCAATTTCAAATATTTATCGTGTTACATTGTGGCTAACAAGGACTTGAATGGTCTAGAGCATGGGTTCTCAACCTTTTCTGCTTTAAGGCCCACCTAATCATACTTGCAACGAGTCGGGGCCCATTAAAAAAAGATCTCCAATTATTTTGGCTCATCTATTCTATTAGAATATAATAATCTATTGTAAAAAAAAAAAAAAAGTGTATTAATGGAATGCAACGCGACATCACTCCCTGTTACAGATGGGATCCCAGGAATTAAATAAATGCAATAAAAACAAACTTTTTTATTGTAGGTTTTGTATTTTAAACTGTACAGATGTGCCAGAAGCCAACATAAAACCATGCAGCAGGGCATTCTCAGTCAAAAGGGATTAATGATCCAAAAGTGGAGTCTGGTCCATTAACACAAGAACTTATGTTTGTGTTCAGCAAACAAGCAAGTTATTAAAACCAAGAAGTACACTCAAAAAGAAGTGGCTATAGAAACGAACGAATGAATGAACCCTTTATTGTCACTAGTCACAAGTGCCAGCGAAATTGACCATCAACCCGTCTTTACATATACACATACATTCATTATTTCTAATTAAGTTTGGAAACAAGAGTTCCACTTCTTTTGGTTTCCATTTAACACAACTGAGAAACTGTGCATGTTTTGTTTGTTTTCTTTCTTTCTTCCAGCCTTCTCTTTTACTCCAGTAAGCTTAACCTGAGCTTTATCACACCCTCTGAGGTGCGTGACTGAAACAGTAAAGTTTCAAACAGAAATCAGTGTGGTACAGGATCATACATGTCAACCCCTTTGGGCGTCCACCTGTAGTATCAGAGGAAGAAATCCATAAAATCAACATAAAATCCTTATAGCCTTCGAATCGCACCAAACTTAATAAATAAATAAGTAAATATAACTTGCCTGAGAACATCGTCCAGCATGTCGAAAATCGCCTCGCCCGTGCCGATATTACACACAGGCATGTCTATGATTCTTGACTTCGCCCTCTGTTTATGTCGAAGATCCGCACCAAAATGGCCAGTTGCTTGTCCGTCTTTTTGTCATTGGATTCGTCGATCATCAAGGAAAATGGCGACGTCCGGCAGTGCTGGATGATCAGTAGTGTAGCTTCGGGGGCCAAGCTCTTTTTGATTATTTGCGTTGTTTTGGTGAGCCTACAGCTGATAGATTTCGCAATCATACTGTACGTGCAAATTCGCAGCAACAGCTCTGTCAGGTGGTCCGCAACGGCTAGCGGCAAATTGTGCTGAGCAATAAAATTACAGATTGTAACTTCTACTCTTATTACACTTGTTGGTTGATCATCGGTCTTAGGCTTTGCAAACATTGTCATTTGCAGCTGATTCTGTTTCTGGTGCAAATTTCGCTGATGTAGTTTGGACCTCATGTGTTCCCTCACGTCGTAAACTCCAGATGCCGCAACTTTTATATCTCGCACACAAACTGTGCAGTGCGCGTACTCCGCATTTTTTGCCTGAACAATGACACCATTAAATGTCTCCTTCCATTCAGGAAGATACCGCCCGCCGTATCTCATTTTCTTTCTCGGTGTTCCCATTCTTTCACTCAGCAGACACTATTCAAAATCTCTCAGGTGTAAACAATGAGAAAATCGTTCGAACAATGACCGTTTGGCGCGTTTAAATGCAGATCGTGCGCATGACCGGAACGAGCGAAGTCTCACAGTCGCGATACTGCACGAGGCTTGAGGAATAAACATCCGGTTTCACATAGTCTGGGTTATCTGCCCCTGCATACACGCTGTTCTTTGTCTATAAATCGAGCTTTTGTATGTTTTTGCGACGATCAGCTGACGATGTTCAAGTAAGATACACAAAATAAATTTAGGTCAGAAAATACTGAAAATCCGTAAGACTTTGTTTATACGCCCGTACGCCCTTGAAATGAGCTAAAATCCGTATAATTTATGGACAATCCGTATAGGTTGACATGTATGCAGGATATAGGAGGACACGAGCATGTCCTTTTCCTTTCTGTTCACTTCTCCAGGATGTGTCCTTTATAACCTGCCTTAGGAAAGGACACGAAAAAGCTGATCGAAATGAGAGTTTATGAGGCAGGATAAGTGTCTCACCTTGAAAAGGCCTCATCCAGACCATCATTTAACTTCTGTGAAGAAAGGAAATTAAATTTATATGAAACCACATTGTCCTTTGTGTATAATCTCTATAGTCCAGTACAATGTGATCAGTGTGTGTACTGTGGGCAAATGATGGTCTTACCGAGACGACATTGTTTTCAGTGTTGGTGTGCTTCTCCAGATGGTTCTCAGTGGTTTCCATGAGAACCTTGGAGCAATCCTCAAGGTCCAACAGGTTGTATTTGACAGCATCTTTAAAAAAAAAAATTACACATCTTAAAAGTAACAGAAAATCATTTTTTGCACAAAAAAGGTATAATTTTTTTGTCTTGAATTTAATAACTTAAGTGCACTCAAGAAATCCAGCTCTTATAAAATTTCAGGGCAATGCCATAATGAATAAAGGAAACTCGAATTCAGTTAGAAAGAATGCAACTGGCTAGATCAGATGAAGAACCAGAGCGTCAGCGACGCAGTAGCTCACACAGCCGTACCATGAGGAACCGGACTTGTTAATAATTAGCCAAGTTGTTCTTCATCTCATCTCATCTCATTATCTCTAGCCGCTTTATCCTTCTACAGGGTTGCAGGCAAGCTGGAGTCTATCCCAGCTGACTACGGGCGAAAGGCGGGGTACACTCTGGACAAGTCGCCAGGTCATCACAGGGCTGACACATAGACACAGACAACCATTCACACTCACATTCACACCTACGCTCAATTTAGAGTCACCAGTTAACCTAACCTGCATGTCTTTGGACTGTGGGGGAAACCGGAGCACCCGGAGGAAACCCACGCGGACACGGGGAGAACATGCAAACTCCGCACAGAAAGGCCCTCGCCGACCATGGGGCTCAAACCCGGACCTTCTTGCTGTGAGGCGACAGCGTTAACCACTACACCACCATGCCGCCCCAGGATTTTTCCTACAAGTTGGAAAATCCATTGAGTTCCCCGACATCTCAAACATTGTTCTACACGAACACACAGATGAAAACCTGGAAGAGCATGGAGGAGTACAAGTTTTTATATGTGGCTGGGTTAAAGATCTGGGGATCAGGACACTACAAGATAGACGGCGGTAGACAGATCTAAGTGCAGGAAGTGTGTTTATGAGCAGGCGTGATATTTATAAAAATGAAAGCAAAGCAGAAATCATAAAGCAGAGTATTTAAACAGTGTCATAAACATGGCTAGAAACAAATGTGACAATGATAATGATAATACTTCGCAAAGCCTCTGTGAAAAGAGTGTCCATATCTGCATGTGCTGATTGCACTCAAATCAATATCAGGTGTTTCCCATAATGACTGGGTCCCAAGAGCACACACAACACACAACATACTCGAGCTGAGCCAGGCTCAAGTGTTCACCTGCTGTGTGACCACAACTTTTAGCTCACGTGTAGTTTGCCATGCATCGCCATCAAAACGCCTCATTTTCATCGATAACCCATCGCAAAGCAGTGCAAGCTGTAGTGTGACCGTAGCTTAATGAGGCGGATGTGACATTGGATGCAACCCAGCAATTGTACCCTACTATGAGTAAAAATTAGCTTCAGCTTGAAAAAAAAAACCCTGCAGCCCACTAATGGCCCACGGCCCAGTGGTTGAGAAACACTGGTCTAGTGGACCAAATCACAGGTCAGGCTAAAATGCTAACATCTACCCAAGTGAATGCTGCTACCAGATATATATCAAATAACAAAACGTTGCTGTAATTGACCTACTTAACTGCTTTAACATTGATGAACGCGCCAACTCTCTCACATGATGCTGTAGTGGAAAACGAGCCACTGTCACATTCATTCATCTTTCAAATGCCACCATGAGGAGCTCAAACATATTAGATGTTACACCACATAGTCATTGCATGCGCATGTGCTTACATCATCATCCTTGAAGCATCAATAAAATCTGCCCTTCAGCTGTCGCAGCTTCAGGATCAAATCCATCCATCTGACTGGGACACACAAAAGGCAAGCAATCCTATTCGATGTGTCACCTCTGACGATCACGAGTTTCACTGTCACGATGAAAAATAGGATTCGCTGTGAAGCAAACGAGTGTGGAGAGTGCCCTTTAAGCAGGACATTTAAAATGATGGGTCTCACACACAGGAATGAGCAGAAATATAAAAACATATATACACACACACTCAGTGGCCACTTTATTAGGAATACCTGTACATTCATGCAGATATCCAACCAGGCAGTCATGTTGCAGCAGCAGTGCAGTGCATTAAATCATGCAGATACAGGTCAGGAGATTCACAACGTTCTAATGTTCACAATAAACATCTGAATGATCAGGGGGAAAAAAGTGATCTCGACCATGCTGTGGTTCTTGTTACCAGACAGTCTCGTCTGAGCATTTCAGAAACTGCTGATCTCCTGGGATTTTTACACACAAGAGTGTCAAAAATATGAAGTGAGCAGCAGTTCTGTAGGTGGAACCCCCTTGTTGAGAAAAAAGGTCAGATGGGAATGGACAGGCTGGTTTGAACTTACAAGATGGCTATGGTAACTCAAATAACCACTCTTTACAGCCGTGATAAGCAGAAAGGTACGTTTTACACCGTGGTGTGCTGGGGGGGCAGCACATCCAAGAAGGACACATCCAGGCTGGACAAACTGATCAGGCGGGCCGGCTCTGTGGTCGGCGTGAAGCTGGACTCTTTGGTGATGCTGGCAGAGAAGAGGTCTATGGACAAACTATTGAACATCATGGACGATGCCAGTCAGTATATCTCAGAATGGCATAACATGCCAAACCTTATGGTGGATGGGCTACATCAGGTGATGACCACATGAGGTTCCAGTCTGGTGATCCAAGAACAGGAATCTGAGCCTACAGTCGGCACAGGCTCACTGAAACTGGACACTTGAGGACTGTAACAAGACCAGGCATTTCATTTAATCAAAGTACAGTTAGGTCCATAAATATTTGGACAGAGACAACATTTTTCTAATTTTGGTTCTGTACATTACCACAATGAATTTTGAACAAAACAATTCAGATGCAGTTGAAGTTCAGACTTTCAGCTTTATTTCAGTGGGTTGAACAAAATGATTGCATAAAAATGTGAGGAACTAAAGCATTTTTTAAAACACAATCCCTTCATTTCAGGGGCTCAAAAGTAATTGGACAAATTAAATAATTGTAAATAAAATGTTCATGTCTAATACTTGGTTGAAAACCCTTTGTTGGCAATGACTGCCTGAAGTCTTGAAATCATGGACATCACCAGATGCTGTGTTTCCTCCTTTTTAATGCTCTGCCAGGCCTTTACTGCAGTGGTTTTCAGTTGCTGTTTGTTTGTGGGCCTTTCTGTCTGAAGTTTAGTCTTTAAAAAGTGAAATGCATGCTCAATTGGGTTGAGATCAGGTGACTGACTTGGCCATTCAAGAATATTCCACTTCTTTGCTTTAATAAACTCCTGGGTTGCTTTGGCTTTATGTTTTGGGTTATTGTCCATCTGTGTTATGAAACGCCGACCAATCAGTTTGGCTGCATTTGGCTGGATTTGAGCACACAGTATGTCTCTGAATACCTCAGAATTCATCCGGCTGCTTCTGTCCTGTGTCACATCATCAATAAACACTAGTGACCCAGTGCCACTGGCAGCCATGCATGCCCAAGCCATCACACTGCCTCCGCCGGGTTTTACAGATGATGTGGTATGCTTTGGATCATGAGCTGTACCACGCCTTTGCCATACTTTTTTCTTTCCATCATTCTGGTAGAGGTTGATCTGGGTTTCATCTGTCCAAAGAATGTTCTTTCAGAACTGTGCTGGCTTTTTAGATGTTTTTTAGCAAAGTCCAATCTAGCCTTTTTATTCTTGAGGCTTATGAGTGGCTTGTACCATGCAATGAACCCTCTGTATTTACTTTCATGCAGTCTTCTCTTTATGGTAGATTTGGATATTGATACGCCTACCTCCTGGAGAGTGTTGTTCACTTCTTTGGCTGTTGTGAAGGGGTTTCTTTTCACCATGGAAATTATTCTGCGATCATCCACCACTGTTGTCTTCTGTGAGTGTCCAGGTCTTTTTGCATTGATGAGTTCACCAGTGCTTTCTTTCTTTCTTTCTTTCTTTCTTTCTTTCTTTCTTTCTTTCTCAGGATGTACCAAACTGTAGATTTTGCCACTCCTAATATTGTAGCAATTTCTCGGATGGGTTTTTTCTGTTTTCGCAGCTTAAGGATGGCTTGTTTCACCTGCATGGAGAGCTCCTTTGATCACATGTTTTCTTCACAGCAAAATCTTCCAAATGCAAGCACCACACCTCAAATCAACTCCAGGTCTTTTATCTGCTTAATTGAGAATGACATAATGAAGGAATTGCCCACACCTGCCCATGAAATAGCCTTTGAGTCAATTGTCCAATTACTTTTGGTCCCTTTAAAAACAGGGTGGCACATGTTAAGGAGCTGAAACTCCTAAACCCTTCATCCAGTTTTAATGTGGATCCCCTCAAATGAAAGCTGAAAGTCTGGACTTTATGTCCATGTCCATTATACAACTATAACTTGAATATGTTTCAGTAAACAGGTAAAAAAACAAAATTTGTGTCAGTGTCCAAATATATATGGACCTAACTGTATATACACACACACACTCAGTGGCCACTTTATTAGGAATACCTGTACATTCATGCAGCTATCCAACCAGGCAGTCATGTTGCAGCAGCAGTGCAGTGCATTAAATCATGCAGATACAGGTCAGGAGATTCACAACGTTCTAATGTTCACAATAAACATCTGAATGATCAGGGGGATAAAAGTGATCTCGACCATGCTGTGGTTCTTGTTACCAGACAGTCTCGTCTGAGCATTTCAGAAACTGCTGATCTCCTGGGATTTTTACACACAAGAGTGTCAAAAATATCAAGTGAGCAGCAGTTCTGTAGGTGGAACCCCCTTGTTGAGAAAAGAGGTCAGATGGGAATGGACAGGCTGGTTTGAACTTACAAGATGGCTATGGTAACTCAAATAACCACTCTTTACAGCCGTGATAAGCAGAAAGGTATATCTCAGAATGGCATAACGTGCCAAACCTTATGGTGGATGGGCTACATCAGGTGATGACCACATGAGGTTCCAGTCTGGTGATCCAAGAACAGGAATCTGAGCCTACAGTCGGCACAGGCTCACTGAAACTGGACACTTGAGGACTGTAACAAGACCAGGCATCTCATTTAATCAAAGTACAGTTAGGTCCATAAATATTTGGACAGAGACAACATTTTTCTAATTTTGGTTCTGTACATTACCACAATGAATTTTGAACAAAACAATTCAGATGCAGTTGAAGTTCAGACTTTCAGCTTTAATTCAGTGGGTTGAACAAAATGATTGCATAAAAATGTGAGGAACTAAAGCATTTTTTAAAACACAATCCCTTCATTTCAGGGGCTCAAAAGTAATTGGACAAATTAAATAATTGTAAATAAAATGTTCATGTCTAATACTTGGTTGAAAACCCTTTGTTGGCAATGACTGCCTGAAGTCTTGAACTCATGGACATCACCAGACGCTGTGTTTCCTCCTTTTTAATGCTCTGCCAGGCCTTTACTGCAGCGGTTTTCAGTTGCTGTTTGTTTGTGGGCCTTTCTGTCTGAAGTTTAGTCTTTAAAAAGTGAAATGCATGCTCAATTGGGTTGAGATCAGGTGACTGACTTGGCCAGTCAAGAATATTCCACTTCTTTGCTTTAATAAACTCCTGGGTTGCTTTGGCTTTATGTTTTGGGTCATTGTCCATCTGTGTTATGAAACGCCGACCAATCAGTTTGGCTGCATTTGGCTGGATTTGAGCACACAGTATGTCTCTGAATACCTCAGAATTCATCCGGCTGCTTCTGTCCTGTGTCACATCATCAATAAACACTAGTGACCCAGTGCCACTGGCAGCCATGCATGCCCAAGCCATCACACTGCCTCCGCCGTGTTTTACAGATGATGTGGTATGCTTTGGATCATGAGCTGTACCACGCCTTTGCCATACTTTTTTCTTTCCATCATTCTGGTAGAGGTTGATCTTGGTTTCATCTGTCCAAAGAATGTTCTTCCAGAACTGTGCTAGCTTTTTTAGATGTTTTTTAGCAAAGTCCAATCTAGCCTTTTTATTCTTGAGGCTTATGAGTGGCTTGCACCGTGCAGTGAACCCTCTGTATTTACTTTCATGCAGTCTTCTCTTTATGATAGATTTGGATATTGATACGCCTACTTCCTGGAGAGTGTTGTTCACTTGGTTGGCTGTTGTGAAGGGGTTTCTCTTCACCATGGAAATTATTCTGCGATCATCCACCACTGTTGTCTTCTGTGGGCGTCCAGGTCTTTTTGCATTGATGAGTTCACCAGTGCTTTCTTTCTATCTCAAGATGTACCAAACTGTAGATTTTGCCACTCCTAATATTGTAGCAATTTCTCGGATGGGTTTTTTCTGTTTTCGCAGCTTAAGGATGGCTTGTTTCACCTGCATGGAGAGCTCCTTTGACCGCATGTTTTCTTCACAGCAAAATCTTCCAAATGCAAGCACCACACCTCAAATCAACTCCAGGCCTTTTATCTGCTTAATTGAGAATGACATAACGAAGGAATTGCCCGCACCTGCCCATGAAATAGCCTTTGAGTCAATTGTCCAATTACTTTTGGTCCCTTTAAAAACAGGGTGGCACATGTTAAGGAGCTGAAACTCTTAAACCCTTCATCCAGTTTTAATGTGGATACCCTCAAATGAAAGCTGAAAGTCTGGACTTTATGTCCATGTCCATTATATAACTATAACTTGAATATGTTTCAGTAAACAGGTAAAAAAAAGAAAATTTGTGTCAGTGTCCAAATATATATGGGCCTAACTGTAGGTAGAGGATAAGCTCTAAATTTGTGCAGAATCAAAAATTGGCATTTATCACTACTAGTACACAATGGACACTGATAAATTCCACACATCATATTACAGGCATTTAGCAGATGCTCTTATCCAGAGCAACATACAACATGCCCAGAGAAGCCTGGGGAATAGGTGCCTTGCTCGAGGGCACTTCAGCTATTCCTGCAGGTCCAGGGAATCACCAGCAACTTTTTGGTCCCAAAGCTGCTTCGCTAACCATTAGGCCATGGTTTCCCCTTCCACACATTGTAAGTTGATGTGCTGATGCACAGTCACACTCATTTACAGAACAAAATGGCCTCAAATTGGCATTTTTAGTAAATAACGTTCCTTTAAAAAGCTTACTCCTAATGGCACTGCATTGTGCCATGATTTGGAGCATGTCAAAAGGTCCAAGATGAACTTTACCAACAATGAGATGCTGTTTGATTGAAGTAGTGTGTGTGTTGGGGTGGGGGGTAATTTGGATTCAGTAGCCTACTGAAGTGGTTTATCATTATTTTACATCCTCTTTTCCAGTGCTATATTTAGAAATGTAATATTCTGCAGTATGAGCAATGAGTGCATGCAAGATGTACCATTATTAGATTCATAGTTGGTTGGAAAATAGGAGTTACTATAGAAACAATAACATTAGGATCTGCGATTTGAATTACAGCCAGCACTATTGTCAGTGCTGCTTTGAGGGAAATCCTTCTGACCAACCAGGTTCAAGAATTCAACAGCACTGTGGTGATGGAAATATCCAGAAACAAGAGTCAATGAAATGAACAGAAACATAACGGTTGATAAAACTCCATTTCCTGTCTAAAAGACAGTTAGCAATGTTGTTTTCAAGTTTGGTTGTTCATGAACTGTTTACTAAAAGAAGGTTCATGTCTCTGGCTAGAAAGATGACGATTATCTTTAAGGCCCAGTCCCACAATACCGATAACTATAGCTATAACTGTAAATAAAATCAGTCCGCTGCAGTTTATGTGGTCGGTGCTCACACCAGACCAATAATGATACCTATAGCCCAGACCTGAGTTTATCCGTATCGGTCAGGTTGCTTCTGGAGTGATTTTTCCATGCCTGGACCTGATCCAATTAAACATCTGACCAATCAGCTAATTGTTTCCATGTGACGTTGTCTGATCACGTGCTATTTTCCCTGGGTATCTTTGTACATCCTTGTTGCAGCATGAAATCACAGAATATGGATTCACAGAAAAAAATATAATGCAAAGCACAGCTCTTTTATTCATGTATATGTGATATTTTCTGTGAAATATCAATCGCAAATCAATAATGTAAACACATAAATGCAGGGAAAATATTTTAATTATGAACTTCAGCAGTCCAAACTTTTAAGTTTTAGACTTCTTAATGTTTTTAGCCATGATGCATCATCTGTATCAAATCTGTAACCAAATCTGTAATCTACTGAAACGTCCGTGACCAATCTGTAAATTATTAGCATCCATGATGTGTCCGTATTAAAATCCGTAAACACTCCTTATTTTGTATCCGTTTATTACATATCCATAATCCGTGACCTATCCATATTATATCAACCACCGGAGTGTGTACATGGGTTGTTTTGGACTCCAAGCTGGACAGTATGACCCAGAATAATGTGCTACTACTTGGAAAAACCTTCCAGGACTATTCCTATGGTAAGTTGCATGCATTTATTTCCCTGAGTGTCAGGACCAAGCGATATTATAGTGGGGATTATAGTTGTGGTGTGACTGCTCCAGACTGGAACTAAATTCAGGCAGAGGGATAGTCAGAGTTGGCGTTATCAGTGTTGTGGGACCGGGCCCTTAGTCTGTAGTTCAGCTAATACTTTTGACTGTTACTGTATTTCAAAAGTAAAAGCTCTACAGTTCTCTTATCACCCATTTGCAAGGTCAGAATGCGACGATATTTTGGAATCGGACAAGTTCAGGAAATTGATCTAAATGCCTAACAAATCTACCAGATGTGAATAACTAGCTATTAGTGTTCAGCGGACATCAAAGTTATCATCATGCAAACCAACATGTGAGAGAACAGGAAGAAAACTGATGTCACTCAGCCTCAGCTAAACTATTCCTATGCTGCTTGGTGGCTTGATGAAAGAGGCACTAATTTCTTCTTCTTTGGCATCTGTCAGTCACGAGTGGCCATGGATCTGCACCCTGAGAGTCACGATCAGTTGGCACTGGAGCAGTGCCCGTTGTGGCTATGCAGACTGATGCAGGAATGGCAGTCCCTACCGCAGCGGCTGCACTTGAACGTGGTGTCTGTGGGGATAACTTGTTGGCTGCCCTTGTGTCTCGCTCTTCAGACATCTGCTGCAAGCTGTAGCTTCTTTCCCCCCAATGAGTAGATTGCAATTCAGTTCCTGTCTCCAGCAGGAGCGATCTTGGGCAAGGTCTTCCCATCCATGTTGAGGGCCTTCATGTCTCTTTCACAGACATCTTTAAACCGGAGTTGGGGACGGCTCTGAGCTCTCTTGACTGTTGCAAGCTCACCATACAGCAGGTCCTTGGGAATCCTGCGGATGTGTCCTAGCCATCGGAGGGGACGTTGATGTAGCAGAGTGAAAATGCTGAGTGTGACAGCACTCTTATAGTAACTAAAATCAGCACGTGATAGGAAGTGTGTATCTTTTTGTGATGCTTTCTACTTTTACTTTCATACTTAAAGGAGATACACAGAACCTTTATTTTTAAATACATTTCTGAGTGGATAGTATCTCTATCCTTGACTCTTGTATGCTTTATAATTTGGAATAAAAAATATATATTTTTGAGAGTTAAAATCGACCGCAAAGTTGGCATTCGAGCTTCCCCGCTGAGCCAGCCAGCCCTGAGTGCATGACGTCACACCGGGAACCGTTGCTATAGACCAAAGCCAGACTCGGCAGGTGAGACTGGTTGTAATGGCCTCTTCGTTTGGATTTATTGGAGAGTCTTTGGATTCCTCAGATAGTAATACATCTGACTGTGATAGTCCTGAAATTGGAGTGTGTGTACACGCTACTGCTATACACAAAGAACCGTATCAGTTCGAACCATCGGAAAGTGAATCCGATAGTAACACGGAGGACCCCACCTTACAAAATAAAGCTAGAGAACAAAGCCGTCTAGAGAATTGGAAGGAATTGAACTGAGAGTCTCATGTGACTCTCATTAAAACAGGATGGGTGTTATAACTTATGCAACATACATGTACATGCATGCGTTTTCACTGATAAAATGTACAAGGTTAATTAAATAATCAGATGAACTGAGACAATCACATTCTGAAGCAAATTAAATAATCTTATACCAGTAACTTAAACACACAATACAAGTTACACATATTAATCTAAATGCAGGTAAACAAGAAGTGTTGTTTTTGTTGTGATGTACCCAAATGAGAGTCGCATCTTACCCGTCTGTGTTCTCGCTTCTTGAAGGCCGATCTTGTGGCCGATTGTTTTGAACCAATCTGACTTTCAGTTGTTCATTCAGTTCTTCGTTCATTCACTTCTTCCACGTAAGGGTGAGATATTGCTGCTGAGGCGAGCATATCCAGCGGAGAAATCTGATGACTGGTCCACTCATTCTCCATTTTCTGCATACTGAGTACTCCGCCATTACTGCTCAGCTCACACTCCGGGAGAACTGGCACAACTGAACTTACTTTCCTTTTCTTGTAGTTTTCTTTTCCTTTAATTGTTGGTACTGCACCCTCTTTCAATACGGGCTTATAGCCAACACTCCTCAACAGATCAGAGGTCTCGTATGAGTCTTCAGTAAAATGTGCAGAGCAGAGGAGAGACCACTTCATAGGCCCGCAATCCATGAACTTCTCGCAAAACGCGTCCAAATCTTTGCAGTTTGAACATTCTTGGGCCATGAATGCAACGTAAATCCACCTTCTGCCATGTTGCTGCACCGCCAGCAACACATCTACGTGGCATGGCGATAAATTAGCTCAAAATGGAGGATCGGAGTTGCAGTCAGCTCTGTGTTTTAGTGTAGCGGAAATGGCGATGAGACCGATAGACTTCCTGCGGTGACGTTATGGACGTCAAGGTCATTCACTCAGACCGCTACCTATATGAATCACTTTAATCGTAAAAATTACTATATTAGATTTATTGTTAATGCTTAAAACTATTCCTGTGCCATTCTTGAGGTCTCAAGGCATTTATAAACGAAAGTGAGGCCATGGCTCTGTGTATCTCCTTTAAGTAAACATGAGTTGGCACTTTTCTGCTTTACCTTGAGTAAAGAACTTGACTTTTACCAGAGGTACTTTCACACACGCCTGTATAAAGCACACCATGATTCATCCGCACACACTTTTCTCACCAACTATGATTATTTTCTCTGCTTTATATCCCCTTTGCCCAAGACCTGACCATTTTACCAATATTTTTATGAGGTACAACAATAAAGCAATAACATTTCTGCATTTATGAGAGGAAATAACTGCATTAAGCGTGAGTTGAAATTTTTACAAAGAATAAGCGAATGAAAGTTTGTACTGAGAGCCATGATGAGAATGCTGGAGGCATGGCAATTCAGAGTGAGTGAGGGTGTGTGTGTGTGTGTGTGTGTGTCTGCGCGCATGGCAGGGAGACAATAAACGTGCCAAGCTTCTCTGCCTCCCACACATTTTCAGATGTTTCACTGTGCAAGTCCTCTGGAGGGCCGTGCGTCACTTGGTTCAACCCATATGCACACACACACAGAGTTTGTGGACTGGTGAGCTTTGAGCTTCACCTTGACAGCTTAGACCGCCTGCATTATTTAATGTGTCTGCTGCACAGAGGAAGGCTGCTACTCGGGAGACGGAGAGGGCGTGCACAGATCACTTCATTCCCAAAAAGGTTGAATGGAGACGCAGATGAACACACAGTACACATGGAAAACAGATAGAATCATTTTCACACAGGTCCATAGGTCATAGTCTTATCTTCGGATAGGATGGTAAACACACACACACACACACACACACACACACACACACACACACACACAGCATGGGTAAAAAGCAGGAGTTCTCTCTCTCTCTCTCTCTCTCTCTCATGACATAAAAATATCAATAGTGCAGAGCTGCTGCCCTCTCCTGGTATAAAAACAGCATCCCAGATCATCACTGCGTCCATAATTCCTTATTTATTCACTTTTATATAAGGGTCCGTCTCAGAAACTGGTCTCTCATTTGGGACATTATGGTCAAAAAATAAATTTTCTAATTTTACTTTTTTTTTTGCATTTATCTAACACTCAATGTTTCTTTTGTCATGTTTAATAAGAATAAAGATAGTATCTTTCTTTATCTGGCCTCCACTGTGGACATTTTTTTTATTACAATTCAAATGCTTTTGTAAAATTGATTTACGTATAAAATAACTACATCAGGGGTGGCACGGTGGTGTAGTGGTTAGCGCTGTTGCCTCACAGCAAGAAGGTCTGGGTTCGAGCCCCGTGGCCGGCGAGGGCCTTTCTGTGCGGAGTTTGCGTGTTGTCCGCGTGGGTTTCCTCTGGGTGCTCCGGTTTCCCCCACAGTCCAAAGACATGCAGGTTAGGTTAACTGGTGACTCTAAATTGACCGTAGGTGTGAATGTGAGTGTGAATGGTTGTCTGTGTCTATGTGTCAGCCCTGTGATGACCTGGCGACTTGTCCAGGGTGTACCCCGCCTTTCGCCCGTAGTCAGCTGGGATAGGCTCCAGCTTGCCTGCGACCCTGCAGAACAGGATAAAGCGGCTACAGATAATGAGATGAGATGAGATAAGATAACTACATCATGAAGAATTAAAGCCCAACAACAACAAAAAAAGAATTAAAGTATCAACAAAAATGTCTACAATGTGCACAATGGAAACTAAATAAAAGTGGCAGTAGTGGATCTAGGCAAGTGCTGAAAATGGACTACATTGCTTTGGCAGGAGAGAGACTGTCTGGGTCACTCCAGTCTGTGGTATTTAATAACATAACCCAGGCTTGTAGTGCTCGAGTCCGACTCATGCCCTAATTTTAAGGACTCATGACTTGACTTGGATTTGAGCACGGATGACTCAGACTTGGACTCGTGCATTAATTGCATTCGGACTCGTAAATTGGAGACGAGGACTCCGATTTTTTCTTTACTTTTCATAACGTGCCATAATAATTTGGCATAAAATATTTATAACTACATTAATTTTTATACTAATTTTGTCCAAGAGAATGCACATTCACCTGTTCATACGTCATGTTCAGGAACAAACTGATGTTAATGGCGCTAAAATGCCTGGAGAGAAGCCATTAGGATTGTCCGCTTTGCTGATACAGACTTCTCGTGCAGTGGGAAAAAATGCACTGCTATGTGTTCCATATGTAGAAGAACTATTGAGGAGACGATGGGGATGACCTCGAACTTCAATCATCATTTGGCAAGACTCCACCCAGAGAAGGAAGTGGCACGCGATGTTCATTGCTCTGTTGATAGCGGGGCTTGCTTGCTGACTGATGAACTAGCTAGTGTTAACCCTCTCTTGTGTTGATAGTGGGCGGGGCTTGCTGAGCGATGAACAAGCTTTTTATCTGTAGCCTATGAACTAAAATGGGGCAGTTGAGCAGTAATGTTAGTCCAACACAGTAGCAGAAACGCTTTCACATAAAGGCAGCAACAGCCATCGTCAAATGGTGCGGGTGGAGTCTTGTTCTTGGACTCAACTCGACACTTTCTTTAATGACTTGGACTTGAACACTGGGGACTCGAGACTGGACTCGGACTCTAGGTTTAGTGACTCAACTACAACACTGCTTCAGACTATTACAAAGCAATGAGACTCCTTGCAAAAATGTTAAATAAATCTCCTCCTCACAGAAAACTTCACCGTATCATCAACTACATACGTTTTTTTTTACCATTCACTCCACTGCATAATCCAATAATGATCCAAGTCTTTGTGTAATAACAGTTGCTATAGAAACATTATTAGAACGACTGCATTTATATGAAGCTTTCAGAGCTGTGCCGTTATGGAAAATGTATCAACACCTTCTGACCAATAAGCAGAATCCAAGGCACTGTGGTATAAATGTACAGTGTATGTAATGAACAATAAGCCAATGATAACATTGATAATATCTCATTCTCATTATCTCTAGCCACTTTATTTTGTTCTACAGGGTTGCAGGCAAGCTGGAGCCTATCCCAGCTGACTACGGGCGAAAGGCAGGGTACACCCTGGACAAGTCGCCAGGTCATCACAGGGCTGACACATAGACACAGACAACCATTCACACTCACATTCACACCTACGGTCAATTTAGAGTCACCAGTTAACCTAACCTGCATGTCTTTGGACTGTGGGGGAAACCGGAGCACCCGGAGGAAACCCATGCGGACACGGGGAGAACATGCAAACTCCGCACAGAAAGGCCCTCGCCGGCCATGGGGCTCGAACCCAGAAGCTTCTTGCTGTGAGGTGACAGTGCTAACCACTACACCACTGTGCCGCCCTTCTCATCTTATCTTTAAGGAAATATTAAAAATTATAATTCCAGCTGCAGCCTGATTGATAGTATTTTACTTTATAGTCAATGTCTAACACAGGTCTGAGTCCAACAGAAATGGAAAAATAAAAAATCTGAGTTGAAAAAGAAGCCCGAGTCAGATATCAGTCCCCTGATGGGTGATTGCTGAGAGAATGAAATATAATATATATATGCACACACATGTGACGTGATGGGGGGGGAGATACAGATAATTAAACATCTAAATGAACTGTTCTAGAAAATAAAGGAAGCTGTGCACTTGAACAGTGCTTTAGGATCACGAGAAAAGCAAAATCAACAGCTTGAACATGTACAAAACAACAGGGAAGGTTATGTCATACGAGGGGTGGATAATGAAACTAGATTATTTTAAGACTATACCATTTATTACCTGCAGAGTACTCAAAGCTATCCAAACTGCAGCTAAGGACAAAGAGAGAAAATGATCAGGGCCTGTAGAAAATACAAAAGGCAGGCTCAAGATTTCAAAGGAAAATTCTTGATTGCCCCTTTTGAGTACATTTTCAGTTCCTGAGCCTGAAAATAAATTACACTACAGTCCAACGTGTGATTTTTATTTTTATTATATCAACACATTTACAAACAGAAAGTACCCAAATTTATCAAAAGAAATACATTGATTTCCTCCATATTGAGATTTATGTCACGGTTTTGGTGCTCAACGTCCCAGATGTAGCTCGTATGAAAAATACAAGTGGCGTATTTCCTGGTAAAACACTCATGTCCGGCGGCACGGTGGTGTAGTGGTTAGCGCTGTCGCCTCACAGCAAGAAGGTCCGGGTTCGAGCCCCGTGGCCGGCGAGGGCCTTTCTGTGTGGACTTTGCATGTTCTCCCCGTGTCTGCGTGGGTTTCCTCCGGGTGCTCCGGTTTCCCCCACAGTCCAAAGACATGCAGGTTAGGTTAACTGGTGACTCTAAATTGCCCGTAGGTGTGAATGTGAGTGTGAATGGTTGTCTGTGTCTATGTGTCAGCCCTGTGATGACCCGGCGACTTGTCCAGGGTGTACCCCGCCTTTCGCCCGTAGTCAGCTGGGATAGGCTCCAGCTTGCCTGCGACCCTGTAGGACAGGATAAAGCGGCTACAGATGATGAGATGAGACACTCATGTCCATATAATTTAATCCGACATGAACTCATTCCTTTTTTCCAGTATAAGAAACGGGGATCTCAGATAGCTGAGATAAAAGATAAAATGGGAAACAATTCATTATTTCTGATTAAGGCTTGTACTCAGTTTCCTGTTAACGCTGAGCCTGGAGTTTGGAAACAAGAGTTCCACTTCTTTTGGTTTCCATTTAACACAACTGAGAAACTGTGCATGTTTTGTTTGTTTTCTTTCTTTCTTCCAGCCTTCTCTTTTACTCCAGTAAGCTTAACCTGAGCTTTATCACACCCTCTGAGGTGCGTGACTGAAACAGTAAAGTTTCAAGCAGAAATCAGTGTGGTGCAGGATATAGGAGGACACGAGCATGTCCTTTCCTTTCTGTTCACTTCTCCAGGATGTGTCCTTTTTAACCTGCCTTAGGAAAGGACATGAAAAAGCTGATCGAAATGAGAGTTTATGAGGCAGGATAAGTGTCTCACCTTGAAAAGGCCTCATCCAGACCATCATTTAACTTCTGTGAAGAAAGGGAATTAAATTTGGGGCGGCACGGTGGTGTAGTGGTTAGCGCTGTCGCCTCACAGCAAGAAGGTCCTGGGTTCGAGCCCCGTGGCCAGCGAGGGCCTTTCTGTGTGGAGTTTGCATGTTCTCCCCGTGTCCGCGTGGGTTTCCTCCGGGTGCTCCGGTTTCCCCCACAGTCCAAAGACATGCAGGTTAGGTTAACTGGTGACTCTAAATTGAGCGTAGGTGTGAATGTGAGTGTGAATGGTTGTCTGTGTCTATGTGTCAGCCCTGTGATGACCTGGCGACTTGTCCAGGGTGTACCCCGCCTTTCGCCCGTAGTCAGCTGGGATAGGCTCCAGCTTGCCTGCGACCCTGTAGAAGGATAAAGCGGCTAGAGATAATGAGATGAGATGAGATGAGATGAAACCATGTTGTCCTTTGTGTATAATCTCTATAGTCCAGTACAATGTGATCAGTGTGTGTACTGTGGGCAAATGATGGTCTTACCGAGACGACATTGTTTTCAGTGTTCTTGTGCTTCTCCAGATGGTTCTCAGTGGTTTCCATGAGAACCTTGGAGCAATCCTCAAGGTCCAACAGGTTGTATTTGACAGCATCTTTAAAAAAAAAAAAATTACACATCTTAAAAGTAACAGAAAATCATTTTTTGCACAAAAAAGGTATACTTTTTTTGTCTTGAATTTAATAACTTAAGTGCACTCAAGAAATCCAGCTCTTATAAAATTTCAGGGCAATGCCATAATGAATAAAGGAAACTCGAATTCAGTTAGAAATAATGCAACTGGCTAGATCAGATGAAGAACCAGAGCGTCAGCGACGCAGTAGCTCACACAGCCGTACCATGAGGAACCGGACTTGTTAATAATTAGCCAAGTTGTTCATCTCATCTCATCATCTCTAGCTGTTTTATCCTTCTGCAGGGTCGCAGGCAAGCTGGAGCCTATCCCAGCTGACTACGGGCGAAAGGCGGGGTACACCCTGGACAAGTCGCCAGGTCATCACAGGGCTGACACATAGACACAGACAACCATTCACACCTACGGTCAATTTAGAGTCACCAGTTAACCTAACCTGCATGTCTTTGGACTGTTGGGGAAACCGGAGCACCCGGAGGAAACCCACGCGGACAAAATGCAAACTCCGCACAGAAAGGCCCTCGCCGGCCACGGGGCTCGAACCCGGACCCTCTTGCTGTGAGGCGACAGCGCTAACCACTACACCACCGTGCCACCCCCCAAGTTACTCCTCATGAGAACAATTTAATCTTCAAAAAAAATAATCAGAATCAAAATCCATTGAAAACTCAGGGAGGAGTAGTGATTTTCCTGAAAGTTTGTTAACCGGTCTAATTAGCAACTTGTTAATGAGAAATCACAAAACCAGGGAGCAATTTTTGTGCAGACTGATTAGCTCTTCCAAACAAAACAATTAGAATCAAAATCCATCAGCCCTGTGATGACCTGGCGACTTGTCCAGGGTGTACCCCGCCTCTCGCCCATAGTCAGCTGGGATAGGCTCCAGCTTGCCTGCGACCCTGTAGAAGGATAAAGCGGCTAGAGATAATGAGATGAGATGAGGAACTCTGTCAGTGCTTTTTTTGTTCCTTAAAGCTATGTGATAAAGTCAATGAAAGATCATATTTCTACATTACAACACAACATGTGGCAGGCAGGCGAGAGAAAGAGAGAGAAAGGAAAAAAGAAAGCAGTGGTTTTAATATTACATGTAATGTGTGTGTGTGTGTGTGTGTGTGTGTGTGTGTGTGTGTGTGTGTGTGAGAGAGAGAGAGAGTGTGTGTTTATTCAGTACCAGTTCCATTCAGGCTGAGCAGAGAAACAGATATGTGAGGTTGTGCGTTCCTGCTAGTCTCTAAATCCAAGCCAGACTTTTGCTCGTTTTCTAGAAATATGAGCGAAAAGAAAGATTAATCATTAATCACTGATCATAAAACTACAAAATACAAATAACAGGGAAAACAGGTTTGATCCAAGATGCACTCAGAACTAAAAACATGCCGGCATGGATAGTTTACAATCCCAATTCCAAAAAAGTTGGGACAAAGTACAAATTTTAAATAAAAACAGAATGCCATAATTTACAAATCTCAAAAACTGATATTGTATTCACAATAGAACATAGACAACATATCAAATGTCGAAAGTGAGACATTTTGAAATTTCATGCCAAATATTGGCTCATTTGAAATTTCATGACAGCAACACATCTCAAAAAAGTTGGGACAGGGGCAATAAGAGGCTGGAAAAGTTAAAGGTACAAAAAAGGAACAGCTGGAGGACCAAATTGCAACTCATTAGGTCAGTTGGCAATAGGTCATTAACATGACTGGGTATAAAAATAGCATCTTGGGGTGGCAGCAGCTCTCAGAAGTAAAGATGGGAAGAGGATCACCAATCCCCCTAATTCTGCACCGACAAATAGTGGAGCAATATCAGAAAGGAGTTCGACAGTGTAAAATTGCAAAGAGTTTGAACATATCATCATCTACAGTGCATAATATCATCAAAAGATTCAGAGAATCTGGAAGAATCTCTGTGCGTAAGGGTCAAGGCCAGAAAACCATACCAGGTGCCCGTGATCTTCGGGCCCTTAGACAGCACTGCATCACATACAGGCATGCTTCTGTATTGGAAATCATAAAATGGGCTCAGGAATATTTCCAGAGAACATTATCTGTGAACACAATTCACCGTGACATCCGCCGTTGCCAGCTAAAACGCTATAGTTCAAAGAAGAAGCCGTATCTAAACATGATCCAGAAGCGCAGACGTCTTCTCTGGGCCAAGGCTTGTTTAAAATGGACTGTGGCAAAGTGGAAAACTGTTCTGTGGTCAGACGAATCAAAATTTGAAGTACTTTTTGGAAATCAGGGACGCCGTGTCATTCGGACTAAAGAGGAGAAGGACGACCCAAGTTGTTATCAGCGCTCAGTTCAGAAGCCTGCATCTCTGATGGTATGGGGTTGCATTAGTGCATGTGGCAGGCAGCTTACACATCTGGAAAGACACCATCAATGCTGAAAGGTATATCCAGGTTCTAGAGCAACATATGCTCCCATCCAGACGACGTCTCTTTCAGGGAAGACCTTGCATTTTCCAACATGCCAATGCCAAACCACATACTGCATCAATTACAGCATCATGGCTGCGTAGAAGAAGGGTCCGGGTACTGAACTGGCCAGCCTGCAGTCCAGATCTTTCACCCATAGAAAACATTTGGTGCATCATAAAACGGAAGATACAACAAAAAAAGACCTAAGACCGTTGAGCAACTAGAATCCTACATTAGACAAGAATGGGTTAACATTCCTCTCCCTAAACTTGAGCAACTTGTCTCCTCAGTCCCCAGACGTTTACAGACTGTTGTAAAGAGAAAAGGGGATGTCTCACAGTGGTAAACATGGCCTTGTCCCAACTTTTTTGAGATGTGTTGTTGTCATGAAATTTAAAATCACCTAATTTTTCTCTTCTCTTTCTCTTTTCTCTTGATACATTTTCTCAGTTTAAACATTTGATATGTCATCTATGTTCTATTCTGAATAAAATATGGAATTTTGAAACTTCCACATCATTGCATTCCGTTTTTATTTACAATTTGTACTTTGTCCCAACTTTTTTGGAATCGGGGTTGTATCTCCTAGTGATGAAGCACGGTGCTTTACTTTCTCTGTCGAGCTGACAGGACTTGAAGGCCACATTGAAGGCTTGAGCTACGGTGAGTGTCACAGCCTGAGCCTGGGTGGAAAAAAAAAAAGAATGAGAGTTCCATCAAATCAGAGGCACCATTATCGTGCTGAATATATGAGAAAACTGGCATTTTTAACTATAATATTGCAATACTGAAACTGTCTAGAAAACTTTTACAAAAATAGAACAGATTGCGAGATATCAAATTATTAAATAAATCATGTATTCATTCCAATGGACATCCTTTTTTTTTTTTTTTGTAGTGTGACACCACTAACAGGTCATTTTCCACACCAACTGTGATTAAAGTCAAATTTTATTGTGCCATTACACACATCACCTGATCTGAATAGGTTAAGGAGTCTCTAGCTTGTGATTGTGTACTGGGTGACACACAATGCAATAATATTAGTACATTAAAGTGCATATCCTGGACCAATTTCTTTTTTTTTATATGAAAGAATGTCCCTTTACACACTCATCCAGAAGGGTAATTTTGCACAAGGCCATCTGTCTACAGCAGGAAAAATAAAAGAACAAAACGCGTCTGGAAAAATCCCGAGGGAGTCTGGAGCCAGATTCATGACGTCATCTGCGGAAGCGCCAGCAGGCTGCGAGAGCTTTGTACGGTTTCAGTGCACAGCCTGTGTAGACCAAGTTTAGCAGCTAGCGATTTTGCATTGAAATATGGAATTGTCACCTGAGCGCAATGTTACTTCACCTTTGGATGAAGAATATAATGAGATGTCAGTATTGGGGCTTCATCTGTTTGGATTTGATGATGATTCAAGTAGTGAAGATGATGGAGACAACACAGGGGATGTAAATAATACGGTCGTTTTCTCATAAACAAACCAGCGCTGATGTAGGATTCAGAGGGAGGTGTCCCACACGTGATGTCACGAAAATCAATGTTTCCAGGGAAATCCAAATGACAAGTTTTTTCAGAGGCGGACCAATTCGCCTGAAATGGCTTGATTTCAACTGAATTTTTCTGGTATTGCGCAAGGTAAAAAAATTGCGCAAAATGTTACAGATATTTGACCGAAGTTTAATATAAAATGGGAGAATTACATTGATCTCGCTCCTGAATTTACCCGTGATATGCACTTTAAGACGTGCTTTGTTATCTGTTCATGTGTGATTGGCACAAAGGATGCTTTTCATCTTTGTGCACAGGCTAGATCATGCAGTGAACTGAAAAAAGAAAAAAAAATCCCCACAAGGCCAACAAAGCTGCTACTATTACTTGTTAAAAGACAGTCCTGCATCTGTCCCATCTTCACTCTCTGCATTATGATCTTGGCTCTCACTGAGCACGAAATGATGTATTGGTTTGATAAAAATAATAATAAAAAACCCACATAATTATAAAGAAAGGACACTCACCACTTTCTTCTTGGCACAGAGGAATGCATGGCACTCCAGCGTCTCGTTCTGCTGGTTCTGAGCGATGAACGCAAACACTTTGTCGTGTATTTTGTTGACTGTGTAATACAATATTCTGGAGAAGAAAAGGTCACGACTGAGCTTTTCAGTGTTACATAAATGCTAAATAGATGGATTTTTGCAACACAAGTGTAGGCTGTATTGTATTGGAGCCATTAGGATTATTACAATTCTTTGTGCATTATGCATGTAAGCAGGAAAAGAAGCTGTGATAGTATAGTATCTGATGATTTCAGGATGTAACTCTGTATCGTAGTGCTTGATAAAAGTTTACCAAAGTAATCCCGAGCTTATGTGGTTATATCAGCTCTGGATGAATGATGGTTCTTGATGCAGTGCCATCTGAGAGATCCGAGATCACAGGCGTTCAGCTTAGGCTTGTGCCCTTGCCCTTTACACACTGAAATTCCTCCAGATTCCTTGAATCATTTAATGATATTATATACCGTAGAAGGTGAAATATCTAAATCCCTTCTTAGCTTTCTTTGAGGAACATTGATTTCAAGCATTTCAATAATTTTCTCATGCACTTGTGGACAAACTGGAGATCCTCAGCCCATCTTTTCTCCTCAAAGACTAGACCTTTCCTGGATACTGATTTTGTCCCAAATCATGATTTGGGACAAATCACCTGTTGACTTCACCCGTTTCAAATTATATCATTATTTAGTTGTTTTACCTCATTACTAGCCCTAAATTGCCCTGTCCCAACATTTTTGGAAAGTGTTGCAGGATTAAAACATAGGAATGGATGTATATTAACAAATGGAATGAAGTTGACCAGATAAAACATGAAATATCTTGGGTTCATCCTGTCTGCAATTAAATTTAGAAATCACTGCTTTTTTTTTATTTGCATTCATCATATCATCCCAACTCTCTGATTTCTGGTTGTACTTTGAGCATGAATCTGTGTATGTTTAACTCCAAAATATTGGTTTCAATTATATATTTTTTAAAAATAAATTAAAATAAATTTATTTAAAAAATTAATAAATAAATAAATAAATAAATAATAAATTATTTAATTTTTTTTTTTAAATAAATTAAAAATACCCCTCCTAGAACTGCCACCTTATTGTGGTGGAGGGGTTTGTGTGCTTGAATGATCCTAGCAGCTATGTTGTCAGGGGCATTACGCCCCTGTTAGGGTCTCCCAAGGCAGACAGGTCCTAGGTGACAGGCCAGACCAAGAGCAGTTCACCAAAACCCTGATGGATAATAAAAGATCAAGGACTGTGACATCGCCCGGTATGGTGCAGCCGGGGGCCCCACCCTGGAGTCAGGCCCGGGGTTGGGGCTCGTATGTGAGTGCTTGGTGGCTGGGCCTTTGCCCACGGGGCCCGGCCAGGCTCAGCCCGAAGCGGTGACGTGGGTCCGACCTCCTGTGGGTTCACCACCCACAGAGGTAGCCGTAGGGGGCTGGCGCAGTGTGGATTGGGCGGCAGTCGAAGGCAGGGGCCTCGACGACCTGATCCCCAAACACAGCGGCTAACTGTTGGGACATGGAATGTTACTTTGCTGGGGGGGAAGAGCCTGAGCTTGTGTGAGAGGTTGAGAGGTACCGGCTAGAGATAGTCGGGCTCACCTCCATGCACAGCTTGGGCTCTAGAACCCAGCTCCTCGAGAGGGGCTGGACTCTCCACTTCTCTGGAGTCGCCCATGGTGAGCGGCAGCGGGCTGGTGTGGGCTTGCTTATAGCTCCCCAGCTCAGCCGCCATGTGTTGGAGTTTACCCCAGTGAACAAGAGGGTCTCTCTGCGCCTTTGGATTGGGGAGAGGGCTCTTGCTGTTGTTTGTGCCTATGGGCCAAATAGCAGTATAGAGTATCAGGCCTTCTTGGAGTCCCTGGGAGAGGTACTGAGAGGTGCTCAGACTGGGGACTCCATTGTTCTACTGGAGGACTTCAACGCTCATGTGGGCGATGACAGTGACACCTGGAGGGGCATGATTGGGAGGAATGGCCTCCCCGATCTGAACCTGAGTGGTGTTTTGTTATTGGACTTCTGTGCTAGTCATGGTTTGTCCATAACGAGCACCATGTTTGAGCATAGGGGTGTCCATAAGTGCACGTGGCACCAGGACACCTTAGGTCGGAGGTCGATGATCGACTTTGTTGTCATTTCATCTGATCTCTGGCCCTATGTCTTGGACACTCGGGTGAAGAGAGGGGCTGAGCTGTCAACAGATCACCTGGTGGTGAGTTGGATCTGCTGGTGGAGGAGGAAGCCGGACAGACCTGGCAGGCCCAAACGTATGGTGAGGGTGTGCTGGGAACCTCTGGCCGAGCACTCTGTCGGGGAGGTCTTTAACTCCCACCTCCGGGAGAGCTTCTCCCAGCTTCCGAGAGAGGCAGGGGACATTGAGTCTGAGTGGACCATGTTCTCTATCTTCATTGTAGACATGGCTGTTCGGAGCTGTGGCCGCAAGGTCTCCGGTGCCTGTCGTGGCGGCAATCCCCGAACCCGGTGGTGGACACCAGAAGTAAGGGATGCCGTCAAGCTGAAGAAGGAGTCCTATTGGGCCATGTTGGCCTCCGGGACTCCTGAGGCAGCTGACGGGTATCGGCAGACCAGGAGTGTCGCAGCTCAGGCAGTTGTGGAGGCAAAAACTCAGAACTGGGAGGAGTTCGGTGAGGCCATGGAGGAGGACTATCAGTTGGCCTCGAAGAAATTCTGGCAAACCATCCGGTGCCTCAGGAGGGGGAAGCAGTACTCTGCCAACACTGTTTACGGTGTGGGTGGGTAGCTGTTGACCTCGACTGGGGACATTGTCGGGCGGTGGAAGGAATACTTCGAGGATCTCCTTAATCCCAATGTCATGTCTTCCATTGAGGAAGCAGAGGCTGATGACTCAGAGATGGACTCGTCTATTACCCAAGCTGAAGTCACTGAGGTGGTTTGCAAGCTCCTCGGTGGCAAGGCACCGGGGGTGGATGAGATCCGTCCTGAGTATCTCAAGTCTCTGGATGTTGTGGGGCTGTCTTGGCTGACACGCCTCTGTAACATCACGTGGCAGTCGGGGACAGTGCCTCTGGAGTGGCAGACTGGGGTGGTGGTCCCTCTTTTTAAGAAAGGGGACCAGAGAGTGTGCTCCAATTATAGGGGAATCACACTTCTCAGCCTCCCCGGGAAGGTTTACTCCAGGGTACTGGAGAGGAGAATTCAGCCAATAGTCGAACCTTGGATCCAGGAGGAACAATGCGGTTTTCATCCTGGTCGTGGAACACTGGACCAGCTCTATACCCTTCATAGGGTGCTCGAGGGTTCATGGGAGTTTGCCCAACCAGTCCACATGTGCTTTGTGGAGCTGGAGAAGGCATTCGACCATGTCCCTCGTGATATTCTGTGGGGGGTGCTTCGGGAGTATGGGGTTCGGGGCTCTTTGCTAAGGGTTGTCCAGTCCCTGTACGAACGGAGCAGGAGTTTGGTTCGCATTGCTGGCAGTAAGTCAGACCTGTTCCCAGTGCATGATGGACTCTGGCAGGGCTGCCCTTTGTCACCGGTTCTGTTCATAATTTTTATGGACAGAATTTCTAGGCGCAGCCAGGGGCCGGAAGGAATCCTGTTTGGGAACCACAGGATTTCATCTCTGCTTTTTGCAGATGATGTTGTCCTGTTGGCTTCTTCAAACCAGGACCTTCAGCATGCACTGGGGCGGTTTGCAGTCGAGTGTGAAGCAGCTGGGATGAGAATCAGCATCTCGAAGTCCAAGGCCATGGTTTTCGACTGGAAAAGGGTGGCTTGCCCTCTCCAGATTGGTGGAGAAGTCCTGCCTCAAGTGGAGGAGTTTAAGTATCTCAGGATCTTGTTCACAAGTGAGGGAAGGATAGAGCGTGAGATTGACAGGCGGATCGGTGCAGCCTCCGCAGTGATGCGGTCGCTTTACTGGTCCATCGTGATGAAGAAGAAGCTGAGCCAAAAGGTGAAGCTCTCGATTTACTGGCCAATCTATGTTCCGACTCTCACCTATGGTCATGAGCTTTGGGTAATGACCGAAAGAACAAGATCGCGGATACAAGTGGCTGAAATGAGTTTCCTTCACAGGGTGGTTGGGTGCTCCCTTAGAGATAGGGTGTGAAGCACAGTCACTCGGGAGGAGCTCGGAGTAGAGCCACTACTTCTCCACATCGAGAGGAATCAACTGAGGTGGCTTGGGCATCTCTTTCAGATGCCTCCTGGACGCCTCCCTGGGGAGGTGTTCCAGGCATGTCCCCCCAGGAGGAGGCCCCAGGGAAGATCCAGGACACGCTGGAGGGACTATGTCTCTCGGCTGGCCTGGGAACGCCTCGGTGTTCTTCCCAAGGAGCTGGCCGAGGTGTCTGGGGAAAGGGAAGTTTGGGCTTCCATGCTCAGACTGCTGCCTCCGCGACCCGGCCCCGGATAAGCGGATGAAGACGAGATGATGAGATGAGAAATTAAAAATAATAATAATAATAATAATAATAATAATAATAATAATTCAAAGCTCAGTCATAAATCTTTCATTTCCAAATTCCGCAGTAGTAAGTTTACTGTGATTGTGCTGTACATGGAGAATCTGAGACGTTCACCTGTATATAGAGAAGCGCTCTATTAGCTGATTGGATACGCGGTCATAAATGAGCATTTCCTGAGAAGAGACTGTAAGTGCCACCTTAAGGAGCTTCTTGCCACCAGCTTTAGCCTGAGAATGAGCAGATTTACAAAAGGAAAGGAGAATTAGTACAAAGAAGCATTTCAAGCTGTTATTATTTAAACCTGAGAAACCATTTAAAACATCAAATCTATGTAGAGATTGATCAGATCATCTGAGAGAAACCATTCTGAAAAAAAAACAAGATCAACTGTGAACTACTGCTCACTTATGTATCCCGCCGCTCTCGCTTATATCAGAATGCAAACAATCGAAGGAATAGGACACTTATTATGAATGTTGACTTCAACAAATAATTAACCCTGAAATGAGTAAGTAAAGAGCAGTGTTCTCCTCAGGGATTTCAAATAGCATATTGCTAAACTGTCATTTTGAAATAGCATCAAAAGCCACGCTATATGTTTCGTAAATACATTCAGTCAGTAAACAGGAAGTCGATGTGTGACAGACCTGAAAACAGTATACATGGTATAGAACCCCAAGCTGAAGCTCGGTACCAAATATCAGGCAGTTGTGATTTGTAGTTGCTGAGAAAAGTGTTACAAAAATTTTGTAAATCCAGACTATATGTTTCATAAATACATTCAGTCAGTAAACAGGAAGTTGATGTGGGGAAGACCTGAAAATGGTATACATGGTATAGAACCCCAAGCTGAAGTTTGGTACCAAGTGGCTATGATTTGTGGTTGCTGAGAAAAAGGGTGTTTCAGACGGATAGACAGAGATATGGACAGACAGACAGAGGTAAATAAACCAGTATAACCCCCCTCCTTTGGAGTGGGGGTATAATAATAATAATAATAATAATAATAATAATAATAATAATAATAATGTTTCTAAATCTATGGATTCTGGGTTCTGTTTCTGTCAATATTATTTGTAGACCAAATACAGACAGGTGACAAAATCTTTTACGAGTTTCCAGAACAACTTCAATTCAAGTCATGCGATTGACACCATTCTTCTAAACCACATTAACTCACTTGGTGTTTGAGTCAGCGGTCTTTTAAGATGACTTGTCAAGTTGTACAAAACTAGAAGGACACTCGGTAGAGTTCATACCTCCGCCAAGCCACATTCAGATTTGCATCAAAATCTAATCAATTGTTCCTTGGCCCATGGCTCGCCATTCCTCAAAATTTCATCAAAATCCGTTCACTACTTTTTGAGTTACGTTGAGAAAACAAACAAACAAACGGAGGTGAAAACATAACCTCCTCCAACAAAGTTGGCAAAGGTAATTCTCATCTCATCTCATTATCTGTAGCTGCTTTATCCTGTTCTACAGGGTCGCAGGCAAGCTGGAGTCTATCCCAGCTGACTACGGGCAAAAGGCGGGGTACACCCTGGACAAGTCGCCAGGTCATCACAGGGCTGACACATAGACACAGACAACCATTCACACTCACACCTACGGTCAATTTAGAGTCACCAGTTAACCTAACCTGCATGTCTTTGGACTGTGGAGGAAAACGAAGCACCCGGAGGAAACCCACGCGGACACTGGGAGACCATGCAAACCCTGCACAGAAAGGCCCTCGCCAGCCACGAACCCGGACCTTCTTGCTGTGAGGCGACAGCGCTAACCACTACACCACCGTGCTACCCCAGCAAAGGTAATTATCACAGTAAAATCCTGTCCAAATTTGATACCAGTCTGTGTCAGAACATGTTCTCCATGTCAGATTATATAGTGAAGATCCTCCAATGACAGACCTGCAAGGAAAGGCAATGACTGGGTTCGCAAACAGCAGGAAGTATGTAGAGTGAAGATGAGCACTGTTGTAACAATCCTTTTGATGGCAGCAGCTGACGCATCTTCACCTTTGGGCTGGTCAATTAGAGTCATTCCCATGTACCTGAGGTTAAAGGTCATGCCATCTACAAGGGTCTCCCTCGTATCTGTCCAGTTCTCTGGAAGTTCTGGGGAAAAGGGAATGAGGTAAAAGTTTATGAACCGGAGTTTAACAAATTTTGCAAATGCACATAGTCCACAAAAACACACTCAAGTGAACACACAATGTATACAGAGTACAAGGACTTGGGTACAAATGGAGATAAATATGGAGCAGACAGAACTGGTGGAAAAATACTGCAAAACAAAATGTCAATATTTGAAGAAAGCTAGATAACATTCCTGGAAAATATACTGATATCTTCTTGCATCCATTGCTGAGGCTGAAAATACAACAAGATAAAGACAAACACCTCCAAAGATCAGATTTCCAAAGATGGACTTCAGGGCAAATTCGAGTTGCTGGGTTTATGATCTATGGAACATGTGGATCGATGATTTATTACATGACCTGTACTCATTTCTGCTACACTAAACTCTAGACATGACAGATTTAAATAATACTGGCTGGCGCCGAGTGGTCTATCAGATGTATTCCATTCAGCTAGCATGATATTGAATGAGTTGAAGATCAGTGCTACATGTCTCATCGGCTATCAGCTCATGCACGACTCGATTTCGTGGAATAACATTTGTTTATACGACTTTTTTAGCACAGTTATTCAACATATAGCCTTATTTACGTTAAAAATAGACTTTGGTTGTAGTGTTTGTGCTTGTGGCTTACTGTATTCAGTCTTTAGTTGGTCTTTAGAGCATATGCACGAGTTTCGGAGAAGAGGCTTTAGAGTTATTTCTGAAGGGAATATTAACTTCACCCAGGGTACACTAGAGCACTGAACCTTATTCAGAAGAGGAAGAAGAGAAAGAGTGTGTGTGTATATATATATATACGGGCGGCATGGTGGTGTAGTGGTTAGCGCTGTCGCCTCACAGCAAGAAGGTCCAGGTTCGAGCCCCGTGGCCGGCAAGGGCCTTTCTGTGCGGAGTTTGCATGTTCTCCCCGTTTCCCCCACAGTCCAAAGACATGCAGATTAGGTTAACTGGTGACTCTAAGGCTACGTTTACATTAGACCGTATCTGTCTCGTTTTCTTCGCGGATGCACTGTCCGTTTACATTAAACCGCCGGGAAACGGGAATCCGCCAGCGTCCACGTATTCAATCCAGATTGTGTCAGCTCCGGTGCTGTGTAAACATTCAGAATACGCGGATACGCTGTGCTGAGCTCTAGCTGGCGTCTCATTGGACAACGTCACTGTGACATCCACCTTCCTGATTCGCTGGCGTTGGTCATGTGACGCGACTGCTGAAAAACGGCACGGACTTCCGCCTTGTATCACCTTTCATTAAAGAGTATAAAAGTATGAAAATACTGCAAATACTGATGCAAATACTGCCCATTGTGTAGTTATGATTGTCTTTAGGCTTGCCATCCTTCCACTTGCAAGTGGTAAGTGATATGCGCTGGGATCACACACACAGCGGCTCAGTCCCGAATCACTGCTTGTGCACTTCACTCGCGCGCTCTGTGAGCTGCGCAAGGCCGGAGTGCGCACCCTCCAGAGGGCACTCGCTGTTCAGGGCGGAGTGATTTGGAGCGCAGGATGCCTGCGGAGCCGAGCGTATCCGTGTATTGGTATTGCTGTGTGCACGCAAATCGTGTATTGCTGTTGCTGTGTGCACACTAATCGTTTTAAAAACGTTAATCTGATGATCCGCTGATACGGTCTAATGTAAACATGGGCTAAATTGACCGTAGGTGTGAATGGTTGTCTGTGTCTAATGGCCCTTTTCCACTACCCTTTTTCAGCTCACTTCAGCTCACTTCAGCCCGACACGGCTCGCATTTCGACTACCTCAGAACAGCACGATTCAGCTCGCTTCAGCCCTGCTTAGCACCCAAAACTTGCAAGGTTTTGGAGTGGGGCTGAAGTGAGCCAAACCGAGCTGAGTGAGGCTGGGGGCGTGAGCAGACACTCCCCTGTGCACTGATTGGTGAGGAGGAGTGTCCTCACATACCCACACACGCCCCGCGAGCACGCTGGGATCTGTAAACACCGTAAACCCGGAAGAAGAAGAATTACGAATTACGAGAATTTCTGAAGCCTTATGCGCCTCGCCTCATCTATACGCTCTTGCCAGTATCTGTTGGCGTTGTCGGTGACAACAAGCCACAGAACCAAGACCAGCAACACTAACGACTCCATGTCCTCCATGTTTATTGTTTACTATCCGGGTCGTGAGACTACCGCTTAAAAGCTCACTGATGTCACTGTTTGCACCGCCTAACGACATCACGTGACGTCCACCCACTTTCGCTAACTCCACCCAGTGTGTCCACCCACTTCCAGCCAGCATGGTTCAGCGCGGTTGTAGTCGAAATGCAACTCCAACAGCCCCGCTCAGCTCGACTCAGCCCAACTCAGCACGGCACGGCTCAGCCACGTTTGTAGTGGAAAAGCGGCATATGTGTCAGCCCTGTGATGGCCTGGCGACTTGTCCAGGGTGTACCCTGCCTTTCGCCTGTAGTCAGCTGGGATAGGCTCCAGCTTGCCTGAGACCCTGTAGAACAGAATAAAGCGGCTAGAGATAATGAGAATGATATATACATCTATAAACTGACTATGAATTACACTTATAGCAGAGTTTCTGTGGCTTGTTTAGTCCTGTCAATATGGGAAGGAAAAAAAAACCTTTCTGGCTCACCCAGAGGTCTTGTAATTAAACTTCTTCTAGTGATTTAATGAAACGTAATGGAGACTCTGCTATAAAAGCTCCTTGCCTACATTTCTGGAACCAAGACATCTACTACACATTACTGATGATTATCCTCAGGCATTCTTAGAGGAGATCAATACCACAGCTAAAGTGATAGGAAATCTCTGAAAATGCTTAAAGGAGACACCCAGGAGGCCTTACTTACAGTGCAACCCTTTATTTTATTGGAATAACACTCACTGAGAAGAAAGCAAAAGTGTTAAACCAAACACTTTTGTCCAGAAAGAATTAAGACTCACAAGGACGTCAGAAGAAATCTCACATTTTAACAGGAAGTAACAGTGCTGGGATTACTTTGAGCCCTTGAAATAAACAGGAAATTACTTCACTTAAATAAAACTCCCCAAACATCATAAAATAAACATAGAAAGGGAAATAAGTAAGATAACATCATGATGGATCTCTTGGTTAAACATAACACAGAAAGATTGAGAATGCTTGTGACAAGAAGCAGGGCTCATGTAAAGAATAAAACATATGGAAGTGTGCTGTTATAGGAAAATAATCAACAACAGGGTGGTGTGATGAGGCCCAGCATTAACCAGAATTACTGTCACTGCATCGAAATGGTTTACTTTACAAAACAGCAGTTCTCAAAATGTTTTATTCCTTAGACAGAAATCTGCCAATGATTACAACTTTTATCCATAAAGAAAGGGCAATCAATATTTTTATCCGTTTGTGGTTACATTTAATGTTGTGGAACTTCCATGAAACAAGGTAGTTGCTGCTATCACTTATGTTATAACAGCTATAAACTAGATAGAGACTGTGACTAAAGTCACAGTAAAAGTCACAGTAATTTGCACTAGCTGTTGCAAACCGGAACGTCTGGTCACTGTACCCTATAGAGCCAGAATGGTAAGAGATAGAGAATGATGCTTAGTGAGGAAAAGTTGTGCCCTGCTGCCCTGAACAAAATTAAAATAAATAAATAAAAATTTAAATAATGAAAAATGACAGAGTTATAAGTGATTGAAAAAAAATCCTGTTTTTTATGGCTCATTCCAGATCAGTGATCCAGATCAGCACCAAAAGTTATAGCAATGTAATTCAGCCCAGAGGTATTCTTCAGGTGAAATTTGGTGATGATTGGTTGAAAACTGAGGAAGAAATAGCGTCCTAAAAGATGTTAGGATAATAATAATAATAATAATAATAATAATAATAATAATAATAATAATAATAATAATAAGTAGAAAGATCCTGAGTGAGAGTAACAATTTGTGCCAGTGCTGTGAGCGCAAATTAAAAATTGTTCCCTCACATGCCTCTCATTTTCACTCTCTCAAAAAGTTATTAATTATACCCTTTGGTCACAATAAATCATTATTATACAGTGTAAAACTGATATACAGTACTTCTGGACTAAGTGGAAGTCACCCTCCTTAAACAAACAAATAAAACTTTTGTTTCACAAGAATTAAAGCCAACACGTACCTGTTACCAGTGCATTTATTACAGAAAATCTTCTTACTTTTTAACTTTTATATTTCCCTATGTCTGTGGTTTCAAGTTACTAGGTAATCTGTAATGTTTAAATTGTTTATATAGCAGCTGCTTGCTGATTTCAAGTCAATGTCCGAAACAGTGTTCCAGTCATGAAACAATTCACCCAATTCACAATTCAATACGCTTCACAATTCATGTTCATTATTTGATTTTCCCATGATCTTTTTGAAGAAAACAATCAAAGTTAAGAAAATTTTATTACCAGAAAAAAAAAAATTATTTTCCTATTCTTTATCAACTTCAATATTTATTTTGTTAAAAAAACCCTTTTGTTTCATTTTCTTAATAACCACCAATAATTATTTGCCGTTATTTATAAAGGTTGGAGTAAAATATAATAGCCTACTAACTAAAATATTCCTTTGATTAAAAATGAAAAAAAAAAAACATTAATACCAATAACAGACAGGCCTTTTCTTAATAATCTTTTATGAACAAGTCTACTACCTCCATTTGCTTCTCTTTTCTTTAGCTTTCAGCAGTCTGTAAAAATACAAGACCAATTTTGTGTTAAATCCATTTGTACAGTCCCTTTCTATGGAGCCCCTCTGGTGACACGGGTGAAAAAAAATATATTCCATGGCCATGAGTTAATAACGCATGGGAACGAGATCCTATTCCGTGGCCATGACTTGTTTAATGCGTGGGAACGAGATCCTATTCCGTGGCCATGACTTGTTTAATGCGTGGGAACGAGATCCTATTCCGTGGCCATGACTTGCTTAATGCGTGGGAACGAGATGATTATTGGGTGGCCACGAATTAATAGTGCATGGCAACGAGATTATTCAAGTTCCAGCCTGATGGGATGATGTCCAGTTTTTGAGCGGCCGTCAAATTTGCCATCCATATTTGCATGATGAAATCTATAACTTCCCCGAGGTCAGCATATTGTCTACGTTTGAGCCCGTGCTTTCTGAGCAGCTGAATTAAGTGTCTCTTGCTCAGAATTACTCCATGTCTAACTGCAAGTGATTTAAGGATATCATTATAATTCATTCCTAGATTAAAATAAAATGAAATCAGATCAAACTTGTCCATATTTGCGGCTGAAGCTACTGATGTCAGAAAGTTAACGGTCTCAGTGATGAAATGACTAACACTTCTCATGGCCACGCGTTATTAATTCGTAGCCACCTAATAATCATCTCGTTCCCACGCATTAAACAAGTCGTGGCCACGGAATAGGATCTCGTTCCCATGCATTAAACAAGTCGTGGCCATGGAATAGGATCTTGTTCCCACACGTTGTTAACTCATGGCCATGGAATATATTTTTTTCCACCCATGTCACCAGAGGGGCTCCATAGCTTTCCCTTTTTAGAGCTTTTTTTTTTTGTGTGTGTGTGTGTGTGTGTGTGTGTGTGCATGTTTTAAAGCATTAGAGCTGTGTTACTTGTGCTGAGGGTGAAGTCATGTGTATTCCCACTATTTAACATTATCTGCTGTCTAATGCTCCGGTCACACTACAGCTCACGATGCTTTGTGATGGGTTATTGATGAAAACAAGGCATTTTGGTTGTGATGCATGGTGATATACAGGCAAGCTAAAAGTTGTGGTCACACAGCAGGTGAACATTTAACTGTCACACCTTCGGGCTCGAGTGGCTGCACTCGTTCACAGGACCCAGTCATTACGGGAAACACCTGATGCTGATTTGAGTGCAATCAGCACATGCATATAAGGATGCTGTTTTCACAGAGGCTTTGCGAAGTTCTCATTATCATGGTCACACTTGTTTCTAGCCATGTTTATGACTCTGCTTTTGGTTTCGTTTGCATTTTGTTACTCTGACCTTGCCTTATGTTTTGTTTTTTGTAAATATCACGCCTGCTAATAAACACTCTTCCTGCACTTAGATCCATCTACTGCCACATACCTGACAGAATACTTCACAGTCTCTATGAAAACAGCATCCTTATATGCGCGTGCTGATTGCACTCAAATCAGCATCAGGTGTTTCCCATAATGACTGGGTCCCAAGCAGGTGCACAATGCACTTTGAAGGATCCCTGAATGTAAATATACTTTTCAAGTCTTGGTGAAGGTTAGGCTATGTTGAGTCACTGTGTTGAGGCCCCACAAGCATCAGGGACATGAATTTGAGACATGGAGGCTTGGAGAAGGTTCCCAGAGCTTCAGGAAGTATTTGCTGCTTAGTTTGTTGACAAAAACATTGCCACCAAACTTCAATTCATGCACTGAAACTACTCATGATATTTTTGGCCACTCACGAGGTAGAGACACACCAAAAAACAACTTATGAAGCTTGGAGAACATTTGCCGTGTATCACATGATTGGTGGCAATGCAGCAAATTTTTCATCGCCAAGTATTTGCAAACTCATTGCGAGCTGTAGTGTGACCAGGGCCTAAACAACGTAATTACAGCTAGGAAAAACTAAGATTATGCAGGATAATAATAATAATAATAATAAATTTATTATATCAATTCCAATCGTGGGCAGCACGGTGGTGTAGTGGTTAGTACTGTCACCTCACAGCAAGAAGGTCCTGGGTTAGAGTCCAGCGGCCGGCAAGGGCCTTTCTGTGTGGAGTTTGCATGTTCTCCCCATGTCTGCACATGCAGGTTAGGCTAATTGGTGGCTCTAAATTGACCATAGGTGTGAATGTGAATGGTTGTCTGTGTCTATGTGTCAGCCCTGTGATGACCTGGCGACTTGTCCAGGGTGTACCCCGCCTCTCACCTGTAGTCAGCTGGGATAGGCTCCAGCTTACCTGCGACCCTGTAGAACAGGATAAGTGGCTACAGATAATGGATGGATTCCAATCGTCATAAAATCTGCATCACGATTTATTGTCATACATTATTACATGTCTACAGTACCCTATGTACACTATGTGCCCAAAAGTTTGTGGACACCTGATAATCACACCCATATATCCCCTTCCCAAACCCATGGACCTTAACACAGATTTAGGCCGAATCCCATTTCACCCCTTGGACCAACCCCTTAGCCCTTCCCCTCCATTTTGCGCGTTCACGTGAAGGGGTAGGGGTATCCCAATCCCAGTTAACGCGGAGGGGTAGGGGAAGGGGGAGGGCTTCTGTACCCCTCCAAACGGAGATTTTCCTGGAGCAGACTCCGAACGAAGGGGTTTGAGTGATTTCCCACAATGCCATGCGGATTTCAGCGAGATTTCATGCGGATTTCAGAAAGATGGCGGTTCCCGCGGCGAAAGATTGTCATAAATGTATTTTCTCCATTATTTACGTGTTTTAAGTTGTTATCCAGAGGAAACACGCCGCTTGATTCGCTTTCGAGCTGAGAATGAGCAGCGATTTCTGAAATCCAAGCTGCTGCTAAAAAGCTTTGGGAGTGAGTATTGTTTTCGGTTGCTTTACTGCGTACGTTTTGTTCTGTTATTCTCGCTTTTATTGTTTACATGAGTGTTCTGACACCTCATTCTGTCGGATGTGGTGCACGAAGCGCCAAAGATATCCCATTCAGTGGTGTTAGTTAACAAATCACACCCTGCCAGCAGAGATTTCTGTTCTGGCTCTGACTGTAGCGGATGGTCGCAGCCAATGACGCATTTGGTCGCGTTTTGCTAACGTAAACGCTGACGGAGGTACGCGATGACGTATGCGATCGTTGAAGGGCTATCCCAATACGTAAGGGTTGAATTTCAAGCCCTATCCCTTGTAGCTCAGTTTCAAGGGGAAGGGCCAAGGGGAAGGGGGAGGGGAAGGCGGAGGGGTAGGGGTAGAAATTAGAATTGGGATTGGGCCTTAGTCCCCCTTCACTGCTGTCATACCCTCCACTCTTCTGCGAAGTCTTTCCCCTAAATTTTGGGGTGTGGCTGGGGGGGATTTGTGTTCATTCAGCCACCAGCGCATGTGAGATCAGGCACTGATGTTGAGTGAAAAGGCCTGGAGTGCAGTCAGTGTTCCAGTTCATCCTAAAGGTGTTCAGTGGGGTTAAGGTGCGATGGTCAGGTGTGCATCAAATTTTAGCCATATAGTGTACAACAGTTTATATAGTAAACAGTTATCAAAGTGTCACGGAGTGATTTCAGGCACAGCAATAGTGCATCTGTAGTGGGAAACCACTCAATCCAGTTCATTGACTCAACTGACTGGTATGAAGTGCCTCTGTGTTGACGTGGTTAACTGCCAAGGTATAGCCATTCAATTTTGTTTGTCACTGGAGGACATTTGCCAAACAGACCCCAATTTCCATCTGCCCTGGGCGCTTCTGCTTGTGCATCGTCCGGGTCCATGTTCCTTTCCTTTCTTTTTAAGCCCAGTTGTTGTCATGCATGTCCATCTGACATGTAAGCAGTTGGAGTATAGCTGCTGGCTGATCCTAACACAGGACTTGGAAATAATTATAGCGCAATATTGCCATCTTCTGAAAAAATCCTTAAAATTCCTTTATTAACATGGACTACTTCGATGTTCCTGTGAAGCGACCTGGACGGCGTTTTAAAAGCTTGGGCTTGAACAGTGGCAGCTCAGTGGTTAAGCTGTAAGCATTTTTGACTTCTTAGAAAATCTGCATAACAATCCAAGGTTTAACTAAAATGTTCTACATTTCATTTCTACTCATGCATTTCCCCCAGTTAGTCTACCTCCTTAGTATGAGCAGGACATGGACACGCTATAAACTGTAGCTCCATAAATCCCAATAAAAAGGCCACTTGAGTCACTCTTCATTACAAAGCAGCCATTTTGCTGTAAGTGGTGCAATTTCTCATTGGAAGTGTGTGACTTTGGAGCTTTGGAAGGGCACCAAGGCCCCCACGACTTTAATGAGAAATGATTTCTGTAACATGGCACATGAGATGGAGGGAGATTTTTATTAAAAAATTGAATTGGCATCAACAAAGCAAAAAGCACAATTTGGCCTTGTTTTTCATTTTACGGTTTTGGCTTCAAGTGCCAGTGAGATTGATGGAACAGGTTTGTTCATTTAAAAAAAAAGTTTGCATGTTTTCCATTAGCATAAGAAATGCATTTAGTGCTTCTCTAAGGCATAGCTTCGTCAAAAAACAGGTACATCTGATGCTTGTCATTTCTTTAATAGTGGCTCATTACCTTTGCTTCCCTTCATAGCTCAAGGAAGTGCAGAAAAAGGTGCGAGGAAAGAAGGAATTGAGAACAAACATTTACCAAATGAGACGTTCTTGCTCCCTGATGCATCACTTTAAAGCATTAGTGCCTGATTTGTATCAACACATACCTGAAATACACTCACCGGCCACTTTAATAGGAACTTGTTCTTGATTCTAAGATTCCTGTTCTTGGCTGCAGGAGTGGAACCCAGTGTGTTCTTCTGCTGTTGCATGCTGAGAAGCTTTTCTGCTCACCATGGTTGTGAAGAGTTGCTATGAGTTACAGTTAGGTTCATAAATATTTGGACAGAGGCAACATTTTTCTAATTTTGGTTCTGTACATTACCACAATGAATTTTGAACAAAACAATTCAGATGCAGGCAGCACGGTGGTGTAGTGGTTAGCCAGGGCTCGAAATTAACTTTTTTTCTTTATGTCCCCCAGTGGTCCCGAATTCTGTGTTGTATTGTCCCGAATGGAAGCAATAGTGTCCCCATTTTTTTCCTCTCTGAAATAACCAGTGGTTAATATTATCATATGAAGTTACTATTATATTTGTAACTATGCGATTTTGAACCCTTTATATCATTTTTACAATAAGTCACAAGACACAAGCGACACGTCCTATACATCATCTACTTCAAAATTACAGTTATTGCATTTTCAGTTGATTAAACTTTGGCGATCTCACTGTATGAATAGATACCCGTTTATTTAAAGGGGCCAACTAGCTCATTCAGAAAATGTTTCAACTCCCTACATCTGCAGTACACTTTAGTTGAAAATAAGACCCCTTTTACGTTCATTTCATCTATTTATACCTTGAATATCTGTTGGCACTTATAAGGCCAACTTATAATTTTCACCATTACCGTTATCCATTTTTATGAACTTTCCGTTATCCATTTTATGAACTTTCGCTGCCGTTTCATGGGTGCAAATGTTAGCAACATCAGCATAGTGCCAGGTCCGAGCCTAGTTGTGCTGCTGACTGACTAAACTTTCTGAACTAGAAAGACACCAAGAAAACTCACTTATTCTGTTGAACGGTATCTTCCGTCAATATCATCCACATCATTCCTGTTGTATTTTATAATGTGTCTAACAGTGTTCATTAAGTTCATTCAGTTGCTCGCGTTGCCTGCAGACCAGGCGATGACACTTTGGATCCTGAAGGTCCCGGAGACGTTATGTCTGGGCTTTCAGTTTCTTCCCCGCGGTCGGTCCGCTTCAACCACTTCAGCATTTTTGTTCTGGCAAGAGTCGGCGCAGCGTGTGCGGTAGCAATTCCATTCCAAGTCCATATAATGCGGACTCCGGCCGAAGATTCTAGAACAGAATGCGCTGCTCTGTAGCCTACGGATGCAGGTGCATCGAAAGTGTAGCTACTATGTATTTTTTGCTGTTAACGTTTTAAAATTAAAATTGACAAATTAGGTGAATGTCTACGTATGGTTTAAGGCTTTGTAAATAATATTAATGTAGAACTTTTTTTCTAGATCTATTTTTTTCCATTGTCCCGGGATTGTCCCAGATATGATAATTTTGTGTCCCGATGACATTTTTTATGGTCCCCGGGACGTCGGGACACCGTTAGTTTCGAGCGCTGTGGTTAGCGCTGTCGCCTCACAGCAAGAAGGTCCGGGTTCGAGCCCCGTGGCCGGCGAGGGCCTTTCTGTGCGGAGTTTGCATGTTCTCCCCGTGTCCGCGTGGGTTTCCTCCAGGTGCTCCGGTTTCCCCCACAGTCCAAAGACATGCAGGTTAGGTTAACTGGTGACTCTAAATTGACCGTAGGTGTGAATGTGAGTGTGAATGGTTGTCTGTGTCTATGTGTCAGCACTGTGATGACCTGGCGACTTGTCCAGGGTGTACCCCGCCTTTCACCCGTAGTCAGCTGGGATAGGCTCCAGCTTGCCTGCGACCCTGTAGAACAGGATAAAGCGGCTAGAGATAATGAGATGAGATGAGAATTCAGATGCAGTTGAAGTTCAGACTTTCAGCTTTAATTCAGTGGGTTGAACAAAATGATTGCATAAAAATGTGAGGAACTAAAGCATTTTTTAAACACAATCCCTTCATTTCAGGGGCTCAAAAAGTCTCATCTCATCTCATTATCTGTAGCCGCTTTATCCTTCTACGGGGTCGCAGGCAAGCTGGAGCCTATCCCAGCTGACTACGGGCGAAAGGCGGGGTACACCCTGGACAAATCGCCAGGTCATCACAGGGCTGACACATAGACACAGACAACCATTCACACTCACATTCACACCTACGGTCAATTTAGAGTCACCAGTTAACCTAACCTGCATGTCTTTGGACTGTGGGGGAAACCGGAGCACCCGGAGGAAACCCACGCGGACACGGGGAGAACATGCAAACTCCACACAGAAAGGCCCTCGCCAGACCCAGGGTTCGAACCCAGGACCTTCTTGCTGTGAGGCGACAGCGCTAACCACTACACCACCGTGCCGCCCTGGCTCAAAAAGTAATTGGACAAATTAAATAATTGTAAATAAAATGTTCATTTCTAATACTTGGTTGAAAACCCTTTGTTGGCAATGACTGCCTGAAGTCTTGAACTCATGGACATCACCAGACGCTGTGGTTCCTCCTTTTTAATGCTCTGCCAGGCCTTTACTGCAGCGGTTTTCAGTTGCTGTTTGTTTGTGGGCCTTTCTGTCTGAACAAGTGAAATGCACGCTCAATTGGGTTCAGATCAGGTGACTGACTTGGCCATTCAAGAATATTCCACTTCTTTGCTTTAATAAACTCCTGGGTTGCTTTGGCTTTATGTTTTGGGTCATTGTCCATCTGTATTATGAAACACCGACCAATCAGTTTGGCTGGATTTGAGCACACAGTATGTCTCTGAATACCTCAGAATTAATCCGGCTGCTTCTGTCCTGTGTCACATCATCAATAAACACTAGTGACCCAGTGCCACTGGCAGCCATGCATGCCCAAGCCATCACACTGCCTCTGCCGTGTTTTACAGATGATGTGGTATGCTTTGGATCATGAGCTGTACCACGCCTTCGCCATACTTTTTTCTTTCCATCATTCTGGTAGAGGTTGATCTTGGTTTCATCTGTCCAAAGAATGTTCTTCCAGAACTGTGCTGGCTCTTTTAGATGTTTTTTAGCAAAGTCCAATCTAGCCTTTTTATTCTTGAGGCTTATGAGTGGCTTGCACCGTGCAGTGAACCCTCTGTATTTACTTTCATGCAGTCTTCTCTTTATGGTAGATTTGGATATTGATAGGCCTACCTCCTGGAGAGTGTTGTTCACTTGGTTGGCTGTTGTGAAGGGGTTTCTCTTCACCATGGAAATTATTCTGCGATCATCTACCACTGTTGTCTTCTGTGAGTGTCCAGGACTTTTTGCATTGATGAGTTCACCAGTGCATTCTTTTTTTCTCGGGATGTACCAAACTGTAGATTTTGCCACTCCTAATATTGTAGCAATTTCTTGGATGGGTTTTTTCTGTTTTCGCAGCTTAAGGATGGCTTGTTTCACCTGCATGGAGAGCTCCTTTGAGCGCATGTTTTCTTCACAGCAAAATCTTCCAAATGCAAGCACCACACCTCAAATCAACTCCAGGCCTTTTATCTGCTTAATTGAGAATGACATAACGAAGGAATTGCCTGCACCTGCCCATGAAATAGCCTTTGAGTCAATTGTCCAATTACTTTTGGTCCCTTTAAAAACAGGGTGGCACATGTTAAGGAGCTGAAACTGCTAAACCCTTCATCCAGTTTTAATGTGGATACCCTCAAATGAAAGCTGAAAGTCTGGACTTTATGTCCATGTCCATTATATAACTATAACCTGAATATGTTTCAGTAAACAGGTAAAAAAAATAATTTGTGTCAGTGTCCAAATATATATGGGCCTAACTGTACTATATCCTTCCTGGCAAAAAAAAAAGCTTGAACCAATCTGGCCATTTTCCTCTGACCTCTCTTATCAACAAAGACGTTTGTTTCCACCCACAGAATTGTCGCTCACTTAATGTTTTTTGTTTTTCGCACCATTCTGTGTAAACTCTAGAGACTGTTGTGTGTGAAAACCCCAGGAGATCAGCAGGTTCTGAAATACTCAAACCAACACCCATGCCACAGCGAAAGAAAGTCACACTTTGAGATCACAATGTTTCCCATTCTGATGTCTGAACATTGTGAACATTAACTGAAGCTCTTGATTTGTATCTGCACGATTTTATGCATTGGGCTGCAGTCAAGGGATCGGCTGATTAGAGAACTGCGTAAAACAGCTGCAGGTGGATGGGTGTTCTGGATAAAGTTACCAGTGAGTGTTGTTAAGAAGATAAATATTAGTGAATTATAGCTTTAGGAACAAGTGTCATGCATTAATGATTGAATGCATTTGATTGTAATTAGCATGCTGGTGTGTCTGCTGGGTGACGAAAATCAACCCATGCAAACACTTGGAAGGTGCTGGGTGCCAAGTTGCCACCCTGATTTCATTTCCATTTATTCAAAAACTTGTTTCGCTTCAAGAGTAGCCCTTGTAGGCTGGAACTCAGTAATGATCGTTCATGACTGCAACAAAGTCTTACACGCTTCTCTCCAGCACTGTGGAGTCTTGATGGAAAGATATAGTGACATGCAATTTAACACCCGTGTTAAGACATTGTATGAATATTTTTGGAAATGTTGTGCAGTCAACGTATGTGTGGTTAGAATGCCAAGTAAACAGCTTTTAAAGGGCAAGTAATATGATTATTTTCCCTCCTGCAGTGTGCCTGAATTCGAGGAATGTCAAGCTTGTGCTCATGGTATTAAGTCATCTTTAACCACCGAGTAGCTCCTGTGGGGCCAAGGCACTGCTGATGTTTCCATTTTAGAAACAGTCACAGGTAGGGTCAAGGGCTTCACAAGCTGTAAATATGTTACCGTCATAAGAAAACACAGCACAGTATGCGTTTTCCAAAACTGCATCATCAAAATGTCTTTAAAATAAAAGATTAAGACTAAACCTAGAAAGCTACGGAGCTGCTGAGGTGAAATGATGATTGGTTTTTAACAAGAAGCAGCCACAAATGAAGTATTTCAAGGCCAGAAATATTAAATTGTGTCTACAAGTTAGAAATTTGAGACCATGACATACAGTATGTGGCCGACAGGTCACCTCAGCAGCTCTGGACAAAGCCTTTTCCCAGTGGATGTAGCAGTTCTGGAAAGACTGCAAAGTTCCCTCACCTCAACTGGAGCAAAAACTAAAGGAACTATAAACCAAGCTGTTTGGTGTCACTAGTACACACAGGCCTTGTATTATGTGCTAAACTGCTTACTGCTCCTGGTGGCACACGGTGCGGCCTCACAGTTCCAGGGTCCCCAGGTCCATCCTGAGCTCAGGGGAATGTTTGTTTGGAGTTCTACATGTTCTTCCTGTAGGCTTCCTCAGGGTTCTTTGGTTTCCTTCAATCTCCCACCAAAATAAATGGCTGTAGGTGGACTGACTACTGTATTATCCCTAACTGTGAGTGAGTGTGTTTGAGTGGTGTACTGTAATGGACTGGCTTTTCATCCAGAGCATACTCGAATCTCACACACAGTGTTCCTGGGATATCCAGGAACCCTGTCCAGGAAAGCAGTTAGTGAAGATGGAAGCAAGTGTGTGTGTGTGATATTTACATATACACACATAATATTATATAAATTTCTATCCACATTCACTGGATATGAGCAATCGCATGTTCTGATTGGCTACTCTACTACTAGAATATCAGCTCATATACCATGAGTAGAGAAAAACAAAATGGCAGCATGTCACACAACCAACTGAGGATGAAATAAACACCCAACTCGAAAACAACCCCCCCCAAAAAAACCCAACAAAATATGAAATAAAAGTATCTGATGAGAAGAACGTATCTGTTTTAATTTCTCAAGAATTATTATTATTATTATAGGGCAGCACAGTGGTGTAGTGGTTAGTACTGTCGCCTCAGAGCAAGAAGGTTCTGGGTTCGAGCCCCGTGGCCAGTGAGGGCCTTTCTGTGTGGAGTTTGCATGTTCTCCCTGTGTCCACGTGGATTTCCTCCGGGTGCTCCGGTTTCCCCCACAGTCCAAAGACATGCAGGTTAGGTTAACTGGTGACTCTAAATTGAGCGTAGGTGTGAATGTGAGTGTGAATGGTTGTCTGTGTCTATGTGTCAGCCCTGTGATGACCTGGCGACTTGTCCAGGGTGTACCCCGCCTTTCGCCCGTAGTCAGCTGGGATAGGCTCCAGCTTGCCTGCGACCCTGTAGAACAGGATAAAGCGGCTAGAGATAATGGATGGATTATTATTATAGCATTTTTCACAAATTGCTACCATCATTTTACTGGTTTGTTTACATTCTAAGTGGAAATGATTTTGTCTGACATTTTGTATAAAGTTATCAAATTTGCAAAAAATAAAAATGCTCCATTTCTCAAAATCCAGTGAATGTGGATAGAATAAAAGAGTTATTCCACTCAATCTCATCATACACAGCTTATAGCCGACTCGGTCCTACGCACCTCGTCGGCTATCAGCTATGTAAGACTTGATTTCCTGGAATAACTGTGTATATAATACTATACAGTATATTATTATATAAAAATGTGTGTGGGTGGCACGGTGGTGTAGTGGTTAGCGCTGTCGCCTCACAGCAAGAAGGTCCTGGGTTCGAGCCCCGGGGCTGGCAAGGGCCTTTCTGTGTGGAGTTTGCATGTTCTCCCCGTGTCCGCGTGGGTTTCCTCCGGGTGCTCCGGTTTCCCCCACAGTCCAAAGACATGCAGGTTAGGTTAACTGGTGACTCTAAATTGACCGTAGGTGTGAATGTGAGTGTGAATGGTTGTCTGTGTCTATGTGTCAGCCCTGTGATGACCTGGCGACTTGTCCAGGGTGTACCCCGCCTTTCACCCGTAGTCAGCTGGGATAGGCTCCAGCTTGCCTGCGACCCTGTAGAAGGATAAAGCGGCTAGAGATAATGAGATGAGATGAAAAATGTGTGTGTGTGTTTGCACATATAGTCAATATTATATACACATGCTCACCGGCCACTTTAATAGGAACTCGTTCTTGATTCTAAGATTCCTGTTCTTGGCTGCAGGACTGAAACCCAATGTGATCTATTGATGCATGCTGAGATGCTTTTCTGCTCACCACAGTTGTAAAGAGTGATGAGTTACGATATCCTTCCTGGCAGCTCAAACCACAAATCTAGCCATTTTTGTCTGAGCTCTCTTATCAACAAGGCGTTTGTTTCCACCCACAGAACTGTCACTCATTCACTCAATGTTTTTTGTTTTTCGCACCATTCTGTGCAAAGACTGTTGTGTGTGAAAACCCCAAGAGATCTGCAGTTTCTGAAATACTCAAACCAGTCCATCAGGCTCAAACCAACACCCAGTGAAAGAAAGTCACACTTTGAGATCACAATTTGTCCCATTCTGTGAACATTAACCGAAGCTCTTGATTTGTATCTGTATGATTTGATGCATTGTGCTGCTGTCAAGGGATCGGCTGATTAGAGAACTGTATAAACCAGCAGGTGGATGGGTGTACATCACTTTCTAGTGTTAGGAAATACAGATATTTTGATGAAACACTGAAAGAATCTTAAACAACTTTCTTCAATATTGGGGAAACTATTTGTTTGTGTTCTCTGTTACCAGGGGGCCAATTTGTGGCTGCGTCCCAAACCGAGTCCTTCTGTACTAAATAGAACTCCAAAGTAGTGCACATCACCTGTAGATGATGTAGATGTGTTCTGAACTGCTGTGGAGTGTAATAGGACGGGTTTGGAACGCAAGCCATAGCACACGTGAACCTTTATACTGTAATGTAGGAAAGGCTAAAGTCCCAACGTTAAACAACAAACTAGTGTAGAACAAACAAATGAGACTGAGCCTGAGAGTTGACAGAAATACCCATAATCTCTTCACTTACTTTTGTGTTTAGTGACATCCCACGGTTGCTTGGAGACACTCGGACTCCGGATAACTCTTCTGGCTGATTTCAACACATCCATAATGAATCAATCTTTAAACAAACCCAAATAACCGCTGTCTCATCTGCTCTGTGAACTTGCTCTTGTCTGTTTTGATGTTATCCAGCTGTGCTCATTCTTCACATCAGGGTCCGAGTGGGCGGGGTTACAGGTGTCAATCGTGTAAGAACTGCACGTGTGCACCAAAATTAATGTAACCCTTCTTATAATAAACATCTGCACCCAAATCACACTTGTGAAGTCGGATTAAGTTATAAATCAGCAAAGAGAGATCAATCTGGAATGGGATGTTCAACAAGTGTGGTGTGAGAGAGAGAGAGAGAGAGAGAGAGAGAGAGAGAGAGAGAGAGTGTGGTGGTCAGGTGTCCATATACTTTTGGCCATATAGGAGTGCATGTCAAACAATTAAAATGTCATGAAAAAGTGAAACATTTTCCATCAGTTATTTAAGAAAGTGAAAATTTAAACTCATTCAACGACATTTCAAGAATTTTTCTATTTTAATTTTTATACTTATGACCTACAGGGGCAGCACGGTGGTACAGTGGTTAGCACTGTCGCCTCACAGCAAGAAGGTTCTGGGTTTGAGCCCCGTGGCCAGCGAGGGCCTTTCTGTGCGGAGTTTGCATGTTCTCCCCGTGTCCGCGTGGGTTTCCTCCGGGTGCTCCGGTTTCCACCACAGTCCAAAGACATGCAGGTTAGGTTAACTGGTGACTCTAAATTGACCGTAGGTGTGAATGTGAGTGTGAATGGTTGTCTGTGTCTATGTGTCAGCCCTGTGATGACCTGGCGACTTGTCCAGGGTGTACCCTGCCTCTCGCCCATAGTCAGCTGGGATAGACTCCAGCTTGCCTGCGACCCTGTACAGGATAAGCGGCTACAAATAATAAATGGATGGATGTGAATGTGAATGGTTGTTTGTCTCTGTGTCAGCCCTGCGATAACCTGGTGACTTGTCCAGGGTGTACCCCGCCTTTCACCCGTAGTCAGCTGGGATAGACTCCAGCTTGCCTGCGACCCTGTAGAACAGGATAAGTGGCTCCAGATAATGCATGGATGGATGACTTACAGGGCAAAAAAAATAATTAACTCAAAACATGAGAATGTTTCATTTCGAGTTTGAGTAAAACAGTACACTGTAAATCCCATGTATCTCTCAGTCTAGTTCAGTACACACAGCTACAATCATGAGGAAGATTGCAGACTTGACAGTCGTCCAGAAGCCAATCATCGACACCCTCCACAAGCAGGGTAAGCCACAGAAGGTCATTCCTGAAAAGGATGGCTGGAAAAGGTGCACAAGCAACAGGGATGACCGCAGCCTTAAGAAGATTGTCAAGAAAACTTTGGAGAGCTTCACAACGAGTGGACTGAGGCTGGTGTCAGTGCATCAAGAACCACCACTCACAGACATCTTCAGGAAAGGGGCTACAACTGTCACACTCCTAATATTAAGCCCCTCCTGTACTAGAGACAATGTCAGAAGTGACTTGCCTGGGCTACGGAGAGAAATAACTGGACTGTTGCTCAGTGGTCCAAAGTCCTCTTTTCAGCTGAAAGTAAATTTTGCATTTCATTTGGAAATCAAGGTCCTAGAGTCTGGAGGAAGAGTGGAGAGGCACAGAATCCAAGGGGTTTGAGTCCAGTGTGAAATTTCTGCAGTCTGTGATGGTTTGGGGTGCCATGTCATCTGGTCCACTGTGTTTTATCAAGTCCAAAGTCAATGCAGCCATCTGCCAGGAGATTTTAGAGCACTTCATGCTTCCATCTGCTGACAAGCTTTATAGAGATGCAGATTTCCTTTTCCAGCAGGACTCAGTGCCTGCCCACAGTGCAAAACTACTACCAAATGGTTTTCTGACCATAATATTACTGTGCTTGATTGGCCAGCCAACTCTCCCGACCTGAACCCCATAGAGTATCTCTGAGGTATTATCAAGAGAAAGATGAGAATCGCCCAACCCAAAAATACAGACAAACTGAAGGCCGCTATCAAAGTAACCTGGGATTCAATAACACCTCAGCATTGCCACAGGCTGATCGCCTCCATGCCATGCCGCACTGATGCAGTAATTCATGGCAAAGGAGCCGCAACCAAGTATTGAGTGTGTAAATGAACATACTTTTCAGAAGTTGGACATTTCTGTCTGGTAAATCCTTTTTGACTGATGTTAGGAAATATTCTAATAATTTGAGATACTGGATTTCTGATTTCCATGAACTATAAGCCATAATAATCCAAATTAAAACCAAAAAAGCCTTGAAATATTTTATGTTACATGAATATAGAATATATGAAAGTTTACCTGTTTGAATTAAATTATGAAAGAACTTTTTCACAACATTCTGAGATTCACTAGTAGTGTGACCACACACATTATCACTCAGATACACACTGAAAGCTTTCTAAGTGCTGACAGTGTATGCTCATATGAACCACTGGAAGATTTTTCACTTACAATCACTATTTCTGTAATATGTTCTAAGAAAATAATTAATCAGGGTGATATGATGTGTTCTGATGCTATGAGGTATTGTCAAGTTATTGTTACCATCTGGAGTTTTCCAGTAGCAGCATACCCAGTGTTTTATTCCTCTTATACCACAGCAATTTGCCTACAACAAAAATTTTATTTAAAAAAAAAATATATATATATATATATATATATATATATATATATATATATATATATATATATATATCTCACAGATGGTATCTTCTGGTTTCTTGGTACCATGACAAAGTCATCTTTCTGTCCTGTTCTGGAAAACTGTGGCCATTACAAAATGCTGACACTGGAGACTCCTGACATACATTTATACAACCCAATTCCAAAAAAGTTGGGACGCTGTGTAAACTGTAAATAAAAACATCTCATCTCATCATCTCTAGCCGCTTTATCCTTCTACAGGGTCGCAGGCAAGCTGGAGCCTATCCCAGCTGACTACGGGCGAAAGGCGGGGTACACCCTGGACAAGTCGCCAGGTCATCACAGGGCTGACACATAGACACAGACAACCATTCACACTCACATTCACACCTACGGTCAATTTAGAGTCACCAGTTAACCTAACCTGCATGTCTTTGGACTGTGGAGGAAACCGGAGCACCCGGAGGAAACCCACGCGGACACGGGGAGAACATGCAAACTCCACACAGAAAGGCCCTCGCCGGCCCCGGGGCTCGAACCCAGGACCTTCTTGCTGTGAGGCGACAGCGCTAACCACTACACCACCGTGCCGCCCCGTAAATAAAAACAGAATGTGATAATTTGCAAATCACGGAAACCCTATATTCCATTGAAAACAGTACAAAGAAAACATCAAATGTTGAAACTGAGAAATTTTAATGCTTTTTGGAAAGAAAAAAAAAATATATATATATATATATATATATATATATATATATATATATATATATATTCATTTTGAATTTGATGTCAGCAACACGTTTCAGAAAAGTTGGGACAGGGGCATGGTTTACCACTGTGTTGCATCACCTCTACTTTTAACAACACTCTGTAAACGTTTGGGAACTGAGGAGACCAATTGCTGTAGTTTTGAAAGAGAAATGTTGTCCCATTCTTGCCTGATCTACAATTTCAGTTGCTCAACAGTTCAGGGTCTCCTTTGTCATATTTTGCGCTTCATAATGCACCAAATGTTTTAAACAGGAGAAAGGTCTGGACTGCAGGCAGGCCAGTTTAGCACCCGGACTCTTACTACAGAGCCGTGCAGTTTTAATACGTGCAGAAAGCAGTTTGGCACTGAAGGAAGGCCTTCCCTGAAAAAGATTTTGTCTGGAACATTGCTCTGAAACGTGTATATATCATTCAGCATTAATGATGCCTTCCCAGATGTACAAGCTATCTACAGTATGTCATGTGCACTAATGCACCCTCATACCATCACAGATACTGGCTTTTGAACTGTGCACTAAGCTGGATGGTCCGTCTCCTCTTTAGCCTGGTGTCCATGATTTCTGAAAAGAATTTCTACTTTTGATTTGTCAGACCTCAGGACAATTTTCCACTTCACCTCAGTCCATCGTAAAGGAGCCCAGAGAAGGTGGTGTCAATAAAACGAGAGAGATCACTTGTGGTCCGTTTTATGAATCTCAACCTCCTAAGTGATTAAAGTAAGGAATGGAAATAAATATTGTATTTTTGAATCACAGTGCGGGGCGGCACGGTGGTGTAGTGGTTAGCACTGTCGCCTCACAGCAAAAAGGTCTGGGTTCGAGCCCCGTGGTCGGCGAGGGCCTTTCTATGCAGAGTTTGCATGTTCTGTCCGCGTGGGTTTCCTCCGGTTTCCTCCACAGTCCAAAGACATGCAGGTTAGGTTAACTGGTGACTCTAAATTGAGCGTAGGTGTGAATGTGAGTGTGAATGGTTGTCTGTGTCTATGTATCAGCCCTGTGATGGCCTGGCGACTTGTCCAGGGTGTACCCCGCCTTTCGCCCGTAGTCAGCTGGGATAGACTCCAGCTTGCCTGCGACCCTGTAGAACAGGATAAAGTGGCTAGAGATAAGATGAGAATGAATCACAGTGCTTTCCAAATAAAACAAGATTTTGCTTGCTGTTGGTTCTACCTAGCCTGGGAACGCCTCGGTATTCCGCTGGTGGAGGTGGCCAAGGAGAGGGAAGTCTGGGCTGCTCTGCTTAGGCTGCTACCCCCACGACCTGGATCCGGATAAGCGGTAGAAGATGGATGGATGGATGGTTCTCCCGAAAGCTGAGACTTATGCAGCATGTTTTACACTAAGTATGATTTCAAGTCATGATAAAAGAGGTGAAAACATGCCTGCTTTCTTGGAGTCATTTGTCTTATTCCTGCTGCAGCATGTAAACACTTGTAGTACAGCCTGGAATAAAGTTACACATCCTCCAAGACTCCCTCATGTGGCCATTAGGGAAATTTCTACAGTTCTAATACACTGTATTTGAAGTTTATTCTGGTCTATTCCTGAAGTAAGTATCTTGAACAACGTGCTCAACATTTTTTACAGCAACTTTCTTTTTGCACCCTACCAAAGAAACAGAGAGCAAATGAGGAACAAGTGCTTTAGTCTTTACTCTCGACAAAAGTTAAACCCCCCCAGGGGAAAGAAAAAAAAATTATATATCATTCCATTACAATCCACAGAAATACTTTTCCAAAAGTGGGGAGGGGGGGGAACAAAAAAAAAACAAACAAAAAAACTCCCCACAACATCGTGACCTTAGTTTTATAATATTCTATCTGGGCAAAGATGCCTGCTATATCCTTATCATATCAAGATATCTTTTTATAAATCATCCATGTTGTAAAATGAAATTAAACCCAAACAAGGTTGTTGCATAAGAAATTTCAGAGCAGTCACATAAGAAATTAGGACTGTTAAGGGAATACACACATTGTGCACATTTCTTATAATTCAACTCAATATGGACAAAGTACTTGGCACTTATGATTAAAGTTAAAACATTCAGCACGATGTTACACCATTCCAACGTCAAACAAGTCAGAACCTCTTTTAGATGAAAGGAATCTAAAACTGGAGGGCCATTCTGCACCTGACAAAATGAGGTTTCTTGTTTTCAGTGATAATTCTGCAACATCTTGACCTGTTGGACGAGGGCAGCAATGAGGACGGCTGAACAAATACTGCGAGTGAGTGAGTGAGGAAGGGCAAAAGTGGTCATGTGATCCAGGATCTTCCGGTTGAACTGAATTACTTCAAACTGAAAAGATTCAAGGCACTGCATTAAAACAATGACTGGAACTCCATCAGCTATTCCCGTTTTGTACGTTTCTGCAAACGAGCTAAATTGGTCCGGTTACAGAGAGGAATTGCTTCGACTGCAGAAGACAATATGTATTCGCAAAATTTTTATGCAGCATATAATTAACATACATCAAAATTAGTCTCTTCTGAACCTCGTCATCAACACGGCTGAACGAAAATATCTTTGAGGATGCTCCGGGAAAGAACAGAGCATTTCAATTTTCTCCAAGAAAACCAAAAACGATCAATTGCAGCTCCTTGGTTCCAAGAGAAATGGCAATACCATGGTTATCATTAAATCGAAACATGCTTCAGATACAGCACCTGGATAAAGACCTTGCAACTCATCATGAATACTCTTCTTTTATGGTAAAAATTAAACATGGAGTAGTAATTTCTCTCTCACACAAATCTTGCTGGCATTTATAGAGAACAAAAATACACAGATACACCTCTGTGCATTAAAAGCAGGCCAGACACCTCAACTCTGAACTGAACAAACAAAATCCAAACCAAAAATTGTCTTAATCTAGAACCTTTCATTTTTCTGCTGTAGCTTAATTAACACAACAACCCACACTCTTCGAGGTATGCATACTGACCCTGGTCAATTCAGAAAGAGAGAAAAAAAAAGGGGGGGGGGGGGTCATTTTTTAAGAGGCTGGTAGATGGACGCATTGGGGTCCAGGCTGGATGGACTCGTGTCCATAAACTTTGAGGAGTAGTGCGGTGAAATAGGAGACATGCTGTTGGAGTCGGACGAATACGTGATGCTGGGCATGACTGCCATGACCTCAGCTATCTTTTGCTTCAGCTCCTTTATCTCCTGCTCCTTCTGCAAGATCTGACCTGCGCACAGATCCGGTCAAATACAAGCATCAGCGTGGCAAATTACAGAAGTCTGAACTGGTAAGGAGGAAGACATTTTTAAAAATAAATAAATAAAAATACCTTGCGCAATCTCAAGCTGCCTTTTGGCATCTCCTAGTGCTGAGAAGAGATCCAGCTTGATCCTGGTCTCAGCACTGAGGCTGTTCTCCAGGTGCTGCGTTTTATCCTGCATGGCTGACAGTGCTGACATGAGGACCTCGGTGTCCTTCTCGTTCTCTTTGTACTTGCGTAATTCCTGACAAAACAGAGCAGGAAGTGGAAATATGACTGTTATATTTTTGTATTCACCTCTTCTACCTGTTAACTTATTCTTTTATCAACACCCACCAATCCTCCATGAAGCGTCCTAATAACTATACATGCTGTGAATGCTAAAGGAGGCATGACCCGGTAGAAAACCATCACAATAACTGCATATTAGTCTACACAGTGTTAAACCAAAACCTCAGTTACTCACAATTCAGAACCATGCGTACCTTCTAACAAAGTCACCAAGTAACACATGACTCAGCATTTGCAAGAAATATCAGCCATATGGCCATCTTTTCCTTTCTTCTTCTCACCTTGTATACACATGACGATAGCTGGAGCTACAGGTTATCCGTCTTCCAAAGCTGGAAATAACCTTTTCTCCTCATCTTTTCCACCACGGTGAAAGTATTTTTTTTTTAAATACATTTTGAGCCATTTTTGGTGAAACACTATGGAAATCGATGGCACTAATTAGCATTCCCTGGTTAGCATTGACAAAACACCACGCGAAGAGGAACGCTTGACGGGCCGGTCTGGAAAAAGGCCCTGGAACGGATTGCACATTTCAGATTCAGTGTGACCAAATGGACTTTCCATCCATCCCCACAGCACCAGGAAAACAAACTCCAAATTTCGCCATCAGCCCCCAACACTCTCGGGGATTTGTTGATCTCAAACCCCAACCAGATTGTTGTCCTGACCCAGTTCATTCCCTCTTGGACAGAGGAGGAATTGAAATGGTAACCCTCACAGTTCCAAACAAAGGATTCTACACAACAAACTTGTTCACAAGAAGATTGGTGGGTTTCATTACAGCCTCGATTTGAGGGGACAGCGCTGGTTTCTAAAGTCCCTGTTATGTTATGGCCGGGTTCTTGCCCGAACTAATAATTGCATCATCCGTTTTAGTTTGGCTCACCAGACACAAGGTACACCATCACACTTGCAGGAGCAGTTGGGGGTTAGGTGCCTTGCTCAAGGGTACTTGAGCCAGTCTTGCTGGTTCAGGGCCTCAAACCAGTGACCTTTTGGTCCCAAAGCTGTTTCTCTAACCATTTGGCCATGGCTTCCCTCTAAAAAGTCCCTCCCTTTCTGTATTCCATCCATCCATCCATCCATCCATCATCTGTAGCCGCTTATCCTGTCCTACAGAGTTGCAGACAAGCTGGAGCCTATCCCAGCTGACTATGCGCAAGAGGCAGGGTACACCCTGGACAAGTCGCCAGGTCATCACAGGGCTCCTTTCTATATTCTTATCAGAATTTATACCATGCAACCACAGGACTGGTTCACATTGGTAGAGCTTTGCAACACCTCCTGACACACCCTTAACTAGGGGTGGCACGGTTCACAAAAGTCGCGGTTCGGTACGTATTGCGGTTTGAGGTCTGCGGTTCGGTACGTATTGCGTTTTTTTTTTTTAATCTTAAGTACTCTGTATTTGGGCATATAGCCTACTATTTACCTTAAGTAAACATAGTTTAGGATACAGCATTTAAGAGAGGTTAAAATTATAGTTATAATGAAATAATCATGCACAAACTGAGTTTGAGTTGACATAAGCACATTTTATGAACAATCTCTGATGAAAAGCCAGGTAGTATTTTGAAACAGCAAGAGGGAAGACATGGATGATTTCAACAGCTTTTTTATTTACTACAGTATTTATACAAAGTGTCAGGAGTGTTTGCTGCCATGTTGTGGCATCTAGAGGAACCAGGTGTCTTTTGTCACATACAGAGTTTTCATAATTGGAAGAAATAAAAATGAGTTCTTAAAGCTTACTTTTGAACAGATGTGTGTGTTAAAACTTAAACTTTTATGTGGCGACCAACCAACCACCTATATACAAAAACCGAATCAAAAACTCTTCTAATCCCTGAGAGTGAGGATGTATTTTTTCACTTGAAATTAAAGTGCAGTGTTTTGAAATGTATGGCTGGATTTCTTATCTAATCTTAAAGTGCCACTGTATTCTTAGAACGATTTATAACAAAATACACACACAGCCAATATAAAATATTGCAATAAAACCAATCACTGCACTGTTTAAAACAAACCTCCCCTCCCCTCGCCGGAAAAAAAAAAAAAAAATCTAGTTCGCCCATTATCCTGTGACATTCTGAGATGCGCAGATAGACAGTAAAGGGAATTCGGAATTCCCTTTACTGTCTATCTGCGCATCTCAGAATGACACAGGATAATGGGCGAACTAGATTCTTTTTTTTTCCGGCGCCGCGGTACGCCGGAAATCCGGCGCGGCGCCGGAACGCTATCACCCCTGTTCGCGCGAAAGAGAACCACGTGGTTTCATACGGGCATTCGGCTTTTTTTTTGGCGAACGTCTTAAATAGGGGTACCGCGGTTTATACGCGTATTGCACCGCAACAGGCGTATCGTACGGTTCAGTTTTTTTCCCATAACCGTGCCAAGCCTACCCTTAACACATGCTTTTTAAAGGTTTGCCTTCCAATGAGGGGTTCTACCCTTTGGCCTCTTCCTCTAGCACCCTCAGGTGTTTAAAATGTCTGCAAGTGACCCTGTCTTCCATGATGGCTAGAGACTGCTGTTTTGAGATGACTGCCTCAAATGTGCCCCGACCAAGGAATAGGTCACTTGGGACACCTCAACTTTCAATCTTCCAGTGTGTGAAGGATACTGGGGGAAGCCATGAATGACCTAATGGTTAGAGAAGCAGCTCTGAGACCAAAAGGTTACTGGTTCAATTCCCTGGACCAGCAGGAATGGCTGAAGTGCCCTTGAGCAAGGCTCCTAACCCCCAAATGCTCTCCAGGATATTCTGGGTATGCTGTATGTCATGTCACTCAGGATAAGAGTGTCTGCTAAATGCCTGTAATGTAATGTAATGCTATTAAAAACTTGCCAATCAGATTGAGCCAGGTTTCCAGGATATCATCAACTGTGGTTCTCCCTGGCAGAACCAATGAAGATGCACAGATACTCCACGTTACACAGAACTCTGGGCAGCAACGAAGACACAGAATTCTGCTTGTGATAGCTCGCAAGACCTTAGTTTTCACTGCTGCTCTTGCTAGTGGGCAAAACCCACTGGATTTCATCCCTGAGCAGATCTGCTCCCAAATGAACAGAGGTTTGGTATTCTCCACCAAGTGACTTGCACCTGTGTGTTCGTCCCCTTGGACCGAATCGTGAACTAGAGGTCTGCAATCTAGCAGTCTGGGAAACATTCTTAAAACAGAAGAGCCTGTATGCCCGTCGGCGAAAGCTGTTCCGCATTACCAGTGTAGATAGCAACTCTCTGGAGGCTCATAAACCTTTTATGATTCTTCTAAAAAGGTGGTTTTAAAGTCGAAAGCACCGCTCGCTAAGAAGCCATGAAACTGCTGAATTCTTAAAGATAGTGCAGTCAGCAAAAAGTGTGGCACAGCCACTGTGACACAGCTTACACAGCTCCCACCTGTATTTATTGTTGTCCGAGTCCAAATGGAAGAGGGTTTTTATTGGTGAAAAGCGTGCGGCTCACCTGCACTTTGCCCTCCAGCTCTCGCAGCTGCTCCTCTTTAAACTTCAGGTCGTGGGAGAGCTTCTTACACTCGGATTCCAGCTCTCGAATTCGACTCCTCAGGGAGTCTGTGCACTCCCCTCTGCAGCATCCAGGGAAAGTGAGAGACGGGGAAAAAAAAAGTCAGTGAAGTAAAATCGAAGTCAGGGACAAAGAAACTAAGTTCAAGTCTTTGTGTCATCTTTGTTACCAGACTGAACACGATCATTTTGCGCAAGTTGCAATCCAACATGATTGCTTCAGAGCTTGCTTTTGATAAATAATAAATCTTTAGTTGCATAATCAAAGGAAATTATCCTTATATTAGAACATACACATGTGAAATATGCTCATTAGTTGCATGCTTGTACAAGATCCACACTTCTCTACTACATTCAATTTCTTCACAGATCTGTACACATTAGGGCTGTAACAATATGCGTATCGAAATCGAGATACACAGAGCCACGATCCGTGCCGCGATACAAGGAGGCAGAATCGCGGTACACCCTTTCAGACTTCTCCTCAGCCCAAAAACAGAGGTGCTTCCAAACTTCAATTTATGAATACTTTACTTTTTATTTAAATTACATTTTAAACTTACTTAAATTACTTTTATTTTTTTTATATCTATTAGTAAGTCGTTTTTTCGCCGACCTGCGACAATCTTCTGCGAGTCACGCAACGTCCACACTTGCCACTGGCAGAGCATTCATTTCTTTTAAGCGGTCGCCATTCTGGTTGCGACGCGGGGAGCGAATCTGTAAACAAGCAGCTCATTGGCTGGCTAGGTGTGCCACAAGCCAATCACAATCACTTGACCGGAAAGGCATGCAGTGTTGCCAGATTGGGCGGGTTTAGGTGCTTTTTGGCTGGTTTTGAACATATTTTGGGGTGGAAAACGTTAGCAATATCTGGCAACACTGAAGGCATGTCTGCTTGGGTGGAAGCCTTCTGCAGTAGTTACATTTTGACACGCGAGCAACGTTTCACCATAAAAATTCCGTAATTTCCATCTGTTTTCCGCGATCACAGAAAATCATTGGCCCTATGAGAGTGAGAGAGCCACCCCTATACCCCCCCACCCAAAAAAAAATCTTAACGGATTTACACGATTTGGAAAAATGACTTTTTCAGAACCGAAAAAAACAGAGCTTCCGGCTCAACAGTATTATTTTGAGAAATAAAACAATCTTTGGATATACATTTGTTCATTTTTGCATACATATTACTCATTCTCTGCAGTGGTCTGAATTATTTGTTATTAAATAGTTAATGTAAGTAAGTAAATGTTAATAAGTCAAATTTACTACTTTAAAAATACATTTAAAAAAAATCGTGGGCGTATCGAATCGTGGGTCAAAAATCGCGATACGAATCGAATCGTGAGTTGGGTGTATCGTTACAGCCCTAGTACACATTAACCCTTTGGTGACTGACCCCTTGAAAATGGTTCCTCCAGGAACGATGACTTTTCAGTTGTCAAGACAACGGAAAAACTAAAATACAAAAACAGAAAGATACGTCACAATGCTCTTGTGCACAAAACAAAATGCTCTTGTATTTTAGTTTTTCTGTTGTCTTGACAACTGAAACGTCATCGTTCCTGGAGGAACCATTTTCAAGGGGTCAGTCACCAAAGGGTTAAAGGATAACAGGTACAGTATGCAGCTGCTGATTGAGATGCCGTACAGTGGGTGACTCAGAGCTCTGGGTAAAATTTCTAAACTCGTCAGGCTTTACCTGGACGCTGCAGCGAGCGCGACAGCCCGGGCGGCCGTCGCCTCCTCCACCTTTTTCCTCTTCTTCTCGTCGCTCAGCTGTTTCTCAGCCACTGACCGTGCCTCTTGCTCGGACTTCAGACGTTTCTCCAGCTGAGTGATGGTCTGCTTGTCCTTCTGCTTGGACTGCACTGCGTTATGAAGCCTGATGCAGACACAAAGCACCATTAATGCAAGCAAATGCTGATGTTTTGATACCGATCTAAAATCTATCAGACCCGACTTTAACCCTATGAACCCAGGGCTATTTTAAGCTCTCATCTCGGTCATTATAAGGGCTAGCCATGCATAGCTCGAGCTTGTTTTTTTTTTTTTTTTGTCTCCCCCCCAGAACAGTCTCAGCTATCCAGATCTTCTATTGCTCAATATGATAATACTTGCACTTTTTTTTTTAATTGTACTTTATATAAGAAGGAAAAATAGATAGTCTTACGGATTTTTTTAACCACATAACTCATAATGAAATGCTGGTAGTAGAGACATCTTTTCATAATTGTGTCGAGGGCACTGTTTGGAATCTAGCGATATCAGAACCATGATGATTTGATACACATACATACATACACACACAGGGCTCGAAATTCGCGGTGGTCCGGTCGCCCGGCTGGCTAGTTGAAAAAAAAAATATATATACAGTGGGGCAAAAAAGTATTTAGTCAGTCACCAATTGTGCAAGTTCTCCCACTTAAAAAGATGAGAGAGGCCTGTCATTTTCATCATAGGTATACCTCAACTATGAGAGACGAAATGAGAAAAAAAAAATCCAGAAAATCATATTGTCTGATTTTTAAAGAATTTATTTGCAAATTATGGTGGAAAATAAGTATTTGGTCAATAACAAAAGTTCATCTCAATACTTTGTTATATACCCTTTGTTGGCAATGACAGAGGTCAAACGTTTTCTGTAAGTCTTCACAAGGTTTTCACACACTGTTGCTGGTATTTTGGCCCATTCCTCCATGCAGATCTCCTCTAGAGCAGTGATGTTTTGGGGCTGTCGCTGGGCAACACGGACTTTCAACTCCCTCCAAAGATTTTCTATGGGGTTGAGATCTGGAGACTGGCTAGGCCACTCCAGGACCTTGAAATGCTTCTTACGAAGCCACTCCTTCATTGCCCGGCTGGTGTGTTTGGGATCATTGTCATGCTGAAAGACCCAGCCACGTTTCATCTTCAATGCCCTTGCTGATGGAAGGAGGTTTTCACTCAAAATCTCATGATACATGGCCCCATTCATTCTTTCCTTTACACGGATCAGTCGTCCTGGTCCCTTTGCAGAAAAACAGCCCCAAAGCATGATGTTTCCACCCCCATGCTTCACAGCAGGTATGGTGTTCTTTGGATGCAACTCAGCATTCTTTCTCCTCCAAACACGACAAGTTGAGTTTTTACCAAAAAGTTCTATTTTGGTTTCATCTGACCATATGACATTCTCCCAATCCTCTTCTGGATCATCCAAATGCTCTCTAGCAAACTTCAGATGGGCCTGGACATGTACTGGCTTAAGCAGGCGGACACGTCTGGCACTGCAGGATTTGAGTCCCTGGCGGCGTAGTGTGTTACTGATGGTAGCCTTTGTTACTTTTGTCCCAGCTCTCTGCAGGTCATTCACTAGGTCCCCCTGTGTGGTTCTGGGATTTTTGCTCACCATTCTATTGATCATTTTGACCCCACGGGGTGAGATCTTGCGTGGAGCCCCAGATCGAGGGAGATTATCAGTGGTCTTGTATGTCTTCCATTTTCTACTAATTGCTCCCACAGTTGATTTCTTCACACCAAGCTGCTTACCTATTGCAGATTCAGTCTTCCCAGCCTGGTGCAGGTCTACAATTTTGTTTCTGGTGTCCTTTGACAGCTCTTTGGTCTTGGCCATAGTGGAGTTTGGAGTGTGACTGTTTGAGGTTGTGGACAGGTCTCTTTTATACTGATAACGAGTTCAAACAGGTGCCATTAATACAGGTAACGAGTGGAGGACAGAGGAGCCTCTTAAAGAAGTTGTTACAGGTCTGTGAGAGCCAGAAATCTTGCTTGTTTGTAGGTGACCAAATACTTATTTTACCGAGGAATTTACCAATTAATTCATTAAAAATCCTACAATGTGATTTCCTGGATTCTTTCCCCCCATTCTGTCTCTCATAGTTGAAGTGTACCTATGATGAAAATTACAGGCCTCTCATCTTTTTAAGTGGGAGAACTTGCACAATTGGTGGCTGACTAAATACTTTTTTGCCCCACTGTATGAAGCGAAGATTCAGACACACCATCAACTAAAGCCGCCACATATTAAGCGTGTGCCGTGTCTGTGTTACTCGATGTGTTTATCGGCAGGACGGAAAATACCGAAGAATTCCGAATCATATCGTGTACGAGTCAGGCTGTCGGTTTTTTCATGACTGCGCATGCATATAACGCATCTCATTGAATATCGTGGTAATCACGTGTAGTATTGGACCAGGTGGGTGGAGCACAGAAGCACGGCAAGCCAGAACTGAGTTCTCAATGAACTATTTATTGCTAGCTTTTCAGCCTTTTATAAAAGATACACAAACACAGGTTAATCCCCATCAGGTGCAATGATTCCACCACTTATCTTCCCTGACTCCACCCTCCATTCACAGACCGACGCTTGGCCACGCCCCCGCTGCCACATCATGTTATTAAATTCAATAGATGTGGTCACGTTATCGCCCATTTAAACACGTTTTTGTTGTTGTTTACATCTACATCTGCCAAAGCTACGTTGCGATGTGGAATTTTCTGAAAGGTGTACAGAAACCGCCAGAGATGGGAACAAAGCGACCTCGGTCTGAAGAGGAGAAAAAGGCCACCGATAAAGCGTATGAGAAGGAGAAACGACAAAGGACTTATAAGCAAACGTGGGAGCAGGGTAGGCCTTGGCTGCGATACGATTTTTATGGAATAATTAATTTTTTTTCAAGTTGATTCCTAGTCAATATGAAGCTCCTAATGCTTTCTCTCTCATAAATGGTTAAATACAGAAAGCATGTTGGACATATTTTGGGTGCTATAGTCATGATAGTAAGTAGATTTGTTTTCAGTACTCATACACCAAGTTGCCAAGTTTTCCAATATATTATTGTGGCAGTGGGGGTGTGGTCAAGCGTCGGTCTGTGACTGGAGGGCGGAGTCAGGGAAGGTAAGTGGCAGAATCACTACACCTGATGCGAATTAACCTGTGTTTGTGTGTCTTCCCAGGAGCTGCGCCCTATTTAAGGAAGCGAGCGAGAGCAGAGCGGACTCTCTCCCGACCAGAACACGTGTGTGTGTGTGTGTGTGTGTGTCATATGTATACCAAAATATAGCTAAGGCTGAAAAGCTTTAATAAAGTGTTTGTGATCTCAGTTCTGGCCTGCTGTCCTTCTGTGCTCCACCCACCCATCCGAGTTGCTACAATTATTATTTGTTGATATTATATTATGGTGCTCTGTGTTGTTCTCATTTATGTATTTAACAACAGTATCAAAATACTCGGGTCTTGAAATAAATGCACATTAGTCATGAACAATGGTAACTACTCTCTTGTGTTATTTTTGAGTAAAATTCATACATGAACAAATTTTGGCTAGTTGATTTTCTGTTTGGCGAGTTACTTTGGAAGGTAACTAGTCCGGCTGGCTGGTGAAAAAAATAAATGAATTTCGAGCCCTGATGTGTGTGTGTGTGTGTGTGTGTGTGTGTGTGTGTGTGTGTATATATACACACACTTGTGTTCAAAATAATAGCAGTCCAACACGACTAACCAGATCAATCACTGTTTTTGGTGGAAATTATATTACTACATGGCAAATAATTTACCAGTAGGTGTAGTAGAGTCATAGAAAACCAAGAGACCCAACATTCATGATATGCATGCTCCCGAGTCTGTGTAATCGAATAATTAAGTGAAAGGGACGTGTTCAAAATAATAGCAGTGTGGAGTTTAATTAGTGAGGTCATTCATTCTGTGAAAAAACAGATGTCAGTCAGGTGGCCCTAATTTAAGGATGAAGCCAGCACATGTTGTACATCCATTTCTCTCTGAAAACCTGAGAAACATGGGTCGTTCCAGACATTGTTCAGAAGAACAGCGTGCTTTGATTAAAACGTTGATTGGAGAGGTAAAACGTATACTGTAAAGAAGTGCAGAAAATGATGGGCTGCTCGGCTAAAATGATCTCCAGTGCTTTAAAATGGACAGCAAAGCCAGAGAGACGTGGAAGAAAACAGAAGACTACCATTCGAATGGATCGAAGAATAGCCAGAATGGCAAAGACTCAGCCAATGATCAGCTCCAGGGTGATCAAAGACGGTCTGAAGTTACCTGTGAGTACTGTGACAATTAGAAGATGCCTGTGTGAAGCTAATCTATCGTCAAGAAGCTCCCGGAAAGTTCCACTGTAAAAAAAAGACGTGCTGAAGAGGATACAATTTGCCAAAGAACACATCGACTGGCCTAAAGAGAAATGGAAAAACATTTTGTGGACTGATGAAAGTAAAATTGTTCTTTTTGGGTCCAAGAGCCGCAGACAGTTTTTCAGACGACCCCCAAACACTGAATTCAAGCCACAGTACACTCTGAAGACAGTGAAGCATGGTGGTGCAAGCATCATGATATGGGAATGTTTCTCTTACTGTGGTGTTGGGCCCATTTATCGCATACCAGGGATCATGGATCAGTTTGCATAGATCAAAATACTTGAGGAGGTCATGTTGCCTTATGCTGAAGAGGAAATGCCCTTGAAATGGGTGTTTCAACAAGACAACGACCCCAAACACACCAGTAAGCGAGCAGCGTCAGGGTTCAAGACCAACAAAATGAAAGTTATGGAGTGGCCAGCCCAATCCCCGGACCTTAATCCGATAGAAAACTTGTGGGGTGACATCAAAAATGCTGTTTCTGAGGCAAAACCAAGAAATGCAGAGGAATTGTGGAATGTTGTCAAATCATCCTGGGCTGGAATACTTGTTCACAGGTGCCAGAAGTTCTCAGAAACCGTGGTTATACAACTAAATATTAGTTTAGCGATTCACAGGAATACTAAATCCTTAAGATTTTTTCAGTTTATACAGTAAATATTTGGAGTTTGTAATGAAAAATGCAGACACTGCTATTTTTTTGAACAGCCCAATGTTCATTTTTCTTTATTTTCTGTAAAGTAATTAAAATATTGATACATTTTTCTTCATGTTTTGATGTAGAATATAATGTGCATTGTTCCCAATGCATGGAAATAACTATTATAAGGATTTTGAGCTTTACTCACGTTTTTAAAAACACACTGCTATTATTTTGAACACAACTGTATACATACATACATATATATATATATATATATATATATATCTCATCTCATTATCTCTAGCCGCTTTATCCTTCTACAGGGTCGCAGGCAAGCTGGAGCCTATCCCAGCTGACTACGGGCGAAAGGCGGGGTACACCCTGGACAAGTCGCCAGGTCATCACAGGGCTGACACATAGACACAGACAACCATTCACACTCACATTCACACCTACGCTCAATTTAGAGTCACCAGTTAACCTAACCTGCATGTCTTTGGACTGTGGGGGAAACCGGAGCACCCGGAGGAAACCCACGCGGACACGGGGAGAACATGCAAACTCCACACAGAAAGGCCCTCGCCGGCCACGGGGCTCGAACCCGGACCTTCTTGCTGTGAGGCGACAGCGCTAACCACTACACCACCATGCCGCCCATATATATATATATATATATATATATATATATATATATATATATATATATATACACACACACACACACACACACACACAGACTTAGGTCCATATATATTTGGACACTGACACAAATTTTCTTTTTTTACCTGTTTACTGAAACATATTCAGGTTATAGTTATATAATGGACATGGACATAAAGTCCAGACTTTCAGCTTTCATTTGAGGGTATCCACATTAAAACTGGATGAAGGGTTTAGCAGTTTCAGCTCCTTAACATGTGCCACCCTGTTTTTAAAGGGACCAAAAGTAATTGGACAATTGACTCAAAGGCTATTTCATGGGCAGGTGCAGGCAATTCCTTCGTTATGTCATTCTCAATTAAGCAGATAAAAGGCCTGGAGTTGATTTGAGGTGTGGTGCTTGCATTTGGAAGATTTTGCTGTGAAGAAAACATGCGGTCAAAGGAGCTCTCCATGCAGGTGAAACAAGCCATCCTTAAGCTGCGAAAACAGAAAAAACCCATCCGAGAAATTGATACAATATTAGGAGTGGCAAAATCTACAGTTTGGTACATCCTGAGAAAGAAAGCACTGGTGAACTCATCAATGCAAAAAGACCTGGACTCCCACAGAAGACAACAGTGGTGGATGATCGCAGAATAATTTCCATGGTGAAGAGAAACCCCTTCACAACAGCCAACCAAGTGAACAACACTCTCCAGGAGGTAGGCGTATCAATATCCAAGTCTACCATAAAGAGAAGACTGCATGAAAGTAAATACAGAGGGTTCACGGCACGGTGCGAGCCACTCATAAGCCTCAAGAATAAAAAGGCTAGACTGGACTTTGCTAAAAAACATCTAAAAAAGCCAGCACAGTTCTGGAAGAACATTCTTTGGACAGATGAAACCAAGATCAACCTCTACCAGAATGATGGAAAGAAAAAAGTATGGCGAAGGCGTGGTACAGCTCATGATCCAAAGCATACCTCATCATCTGTAAAACACGGCGGAGGCAGTGTGATGGCTTGGGCATGCATGGCTGCCAGTGGCACTGGGTCACTAGTGTTTATTGATGATGTGACACAGGACAGAAGCAGCTGGATGAATTCTGAGGTATTCAGAGACATACTGTGTGCTCAAACCCAGCCAAATGCAGCCAAACTGATCGGTTGGCGTTTATCATAACACAGATGGACAATGACCCAAAACAAAGCCGAAGCAACCCAGGAGTTTATTAAAGCAAAGAAGTGGAATATTCTTGAATGGCCAAGTCGGTCACCTGATCTCAACCCAATTGAGCATGCATTTCACTTGTTAAAGACTAAACTTCAGACAGAAAGGCCCACAAACAAACAGCAACTGAAAACCGCTGCAGTAAAGGCCTGGCAGAGCATTAAAAAGGAGGAAACACAGCGTCTGGTGATGTCCATGAGTTCAAGACTTCAGGCAGTCATTGCCAACAAAGGGTTTTCAACCAAGTATTAGACATGAACATTTTATTTACAATTATTTAATTTGTCCAATTACTTTTGAGCCCCTGAAATGAAGGGATTGTGTTTAAAAAATGCTTTAGTTCCTCACATTTTTATGCAATCATTTTGTTCAACCCACTGAATTAAAGCTGAAAGTCTGAACTTCAACTGCATCTGAATTGTTTTGTTCAAAATTCATTGTGGTAATGTACAGAACCAAAATTAGAAAAATGTTGTCTCTGTCCAAATATTTATGGACCTAACTGTGTGTATACACACACACACACACACATATATACACACTAGTGCATCTCAAAAAATTAGAATACCATGAAAAAGTTCCTTTTTTTCATAATTTAATTCAAAAAGGTAAACTTTCATATATTCTATATTCATTACATGTAAAGTGAAATATTTAAAGCCTTTTTTGTTTTAATTTTGATGATTATGGCTTATAGCTCATGAAAATCAGAACTCTAGTATCTCAAATTATTAGAATATTCCCTAAGATCAATCAAAAAAAGGATTTACAATACAGAAATGTCCAACTTCTGAAAAGTATATACATTTATACACTCAATACTTGGTTGGGGCTCCTTTACCATGAATTACTGTATCAATGCGGTGTGGCATGGAGGTGATCAGTCTGTGGCACTGCGGAGGTGTTATTGAAGCCCAGGTTGCTTTGATAGTGGCCTTCAGCGTATCTGTATTTTTGGGTCGGGTGTTTCTCATCTTCCTCTTGACAATACCCCATAGATTCTCTATGGGGTTCAGGTCAGGCAAGTTGGCTGGCCAATCAAACACAGTAATATTATGGTCAGCAAACCATTTGGTAGGAGTTTTGGCACTGTGGGTAGGTGCTAAGTCCTGCTGGAAAAGGAAATCAGCATCTCCAAAAAGCTCGTCAGCAGATGAAAGCATGAAGTGCTCTAAAATCTCCTGATAGATGGCTGTGTTGACTTTGGACTTGATAAAATACAGTGGACCAACACCAGCAGATGACATGGCACCCCAAATCATCACAGACTGTGGAAACTTCACACTGGGCTTCAAACACCTTGGATTCTGTGCCTCTCCACTCTTCCTCCAGATTCTAGAACCATGATTTCCAAATTAAATGCAAAATGTACTTTCATCTGAAAAGAGGACTTTGGACCACTGAGCAACAGTCCATTTCTTTCTCTCCTTAGCCCAGATAAGACACTTCTGACATTGTCTCTGGCTCAGGAGTAGCTTGATATTAGGAATGCGAAAGTTGTATCCCCTTTCTTGAAGATGTCTGTTCGTGATGGGTCTTGATACACTGACACCAGCCTCAGTCCACTCCTTGTGAAGCTCTCCCAAGTTCTCGAATCAACTTTTCTTGACAATCCTCTCAAGACTGCGGCCATCCCTGTTGCTTGTGCACCTTTTCCAGCCACCCTTTTCAGCAATGACCTTCTGTGGCTTACCCTCCTTGTGGAGGGCATCAGTGATCATCTTCTGGACAACAGTCAAGTCAGCAGTCTTCCCCATGATTGTGGTTGTGTGTACTGAACTAGACCGAGAGATACACTGTGTTCATACTGTTTTACTCAAACTCGAAATGAAATATTCTAATATTCTGAGATGTTTTTTTTTGTTTTTGTACTGTATGCCATACTGATTAAAATAGAAAAATGCTTATACATAAACTAAAATCTTTCAATGAGTCTATAATATATAACAGTTTCACTTTCTTAAATAACTGATGGAAAATATTGAACTTTTTCACAATATTCTAATTTTTTGAGATGTATTAGTATATATGGTGCTTGAAAGTTTGTGAACCCTTTAGAATTTTCTATATTTCTGCATAAATGTGACCTAAAACATCATCAGATTTTCACACAAGTCCAAAAAGTAGATAAACAGAACCCAGTTAAACAAATGAGACAAAAAAATACTATACTTGGTCATTTATTCATTGAGGAAAATGATCCAATATTACACATCTGTGAGTGGCAAAAGTATGTGAACCTTTGCTTTCAGTATCTGGTTTGACCCCCTTATGCAGCAATAACTGCAACTAAACGTTTGCAGTAACTGTTGATCAGTCCTGCACACCGGCTTGGAGGAATTTTAGCCCATTCCTCCATACAGAACAGCTTCAACTCTGGGATGTTGGTGGGTTTCCTCACATGAACTGCTCGCTTCAGGTCCTTCCACAACATTTCGATTGGATTAAGGTCAGGACTTTGACTTGGCCATTCCAAAACATTAACTTTATTCTTCTTTAACCATTCTTTGGTAGACCGACTTGTGTGCTTAGGGTCGTTGTCTTGCTGCATGACCCACCTTCTCTTGAGATTCAGTTCATGGACAGATGTCCTGACATTTTCCTTTAGAATTCACTGGTATAATTCAGAATTCATTGCTCCATCAATGATGGCAAGCCATCCTGGCCCAGATGCAGCAAAACAGGCCCAAACCATGATACTACCACCACCATGTTTCACAGATAGGATAAGGTTCTTATGCTGGAATGCAGTGTTTTCCTTTCTCGAAACATAACGCTTCTCATTTAAACCAAAAAGTTCTATGTTGGTCTCATCCGTCCACAAAACATTTTTCCAATAGCCTTCTGGCTTGTCCACGTGATCTTTAGCAAACTGCAGATAAGCAGCAATGTTCTTTTTGGAGAGCAGTGGCTTTCTCCTTGCAACCCTGCCATGCACACCATTGTTGTTCAGTGTTCTCCTGATGGTGGACTCATGAACATTAGCCAATGTGAGAGAGGCCTTCAGTTGCTTAGAAGTTACCCTGGGGTCCTTTGTGACCTTGCCGCCTATTACACGCCTTGCTCTTGGAGTGATCTTTGTTGGTCGACCACTCCTGCGGAGGGTAACAATGGTCTTGAATTTCCTCCATTTGTACACAATCTGTCTGACTGTGGATTGGTGGAGTCCAAACTCTTTAGAGATGGTTTTGTAACCTTTTCCAGCCTGATGAGCATCAACAACACTTTTTCTGAGGTCCTCGGAAATCTCCTTTGTTCGTGCCATGATGCACTTCCACAAACATGTGTTGTGAAGATCAGACTTTGATAGATCCTTGTTCTTTAAATAAAACAGGGTGCCCACTCACACCGGATTGTCATCCCATTGATTGAAAACACCTGACTCTAATTTCACCTTCAAATTAACTGCTAATCCTAGAGGTTCACATACTTTTGCCACTCATAGATACGTAATATTGGATCATTTTCCTCAATAAATAAATGACCAAGTATAATATTTTTGTCTCATTTGTTTAACTGGGTTCTCTTTATCTACTTTTAGTACTTGTGTGAAAATCTGATGATGTTTTAGGTCATATTTATGCAGAAATATAGAAAATTCTAAAGGGTTCACAAACTTTCAAGCACCATTGTGTGTATATATGCTTAGTGCCTAATCAGGGAAAAAAGGTCATCATTTTATAAGCTGAGAATTCAAAACTGGATTTACTGACGACACTTTGTCGCACAGAGAAACCACTCGCATCATCAGAAAGGGCAAGTTCCGCTATTTACTATGATATGTGGCATGTTGTAAAGTGATCGGGACTACATGAATTATTCAGCTGAGAACCGGTGTGTGAAAACTGGTGAAGATCTACCCAAAACCTCGATCAGAACTGAATTTGCTTGATGAATGAGAGAGGAGATACAATTCTAGTCAGAAGAAAATGTGTTGACCGAATTACTAATTTAACAAAAATTTGACAATACAATGATCAAGTGTTGTGCAGAAGGTCTAGTTCTTTCAAATAAAACAATCAGAACTGAAATCCATTAAGAACTGAGGGAGGAGATACGGTGTAACTGACAAGAAACAAAGTTGTAAACAAATTGTTAACAGGAAAGTCAACAAACAAACGACCAAGTTTTGTTCCTTGAGGGAAGATCTACCCAAAACACAGATCAGAAATGAAATACAATTCTAGTGAGAAGCCTGGAAAATTTGCTAATTTGGCCTAATTACGAACTCATTAGCCAAAAATTTGACAAAACAACAACCAAGTTTTGTGCGGCGTGACGAGTTCTTTCAAACAAACAAACAAACAAACAAACAAACAAACAAACAAACAATCGGAATGGAAATCCGTGGAGAACTGACGAAGGAGATACTATTTGACTGAATTGCAGACGATGGACGCCACGCCACGGCAACAGCTCATCAGCCTTACAGCCAGATGAGCTAAAAATTCAGTATCAGGTCAAGTGTCTGCCAAAAGTTTCACTGACTACGTTTACATGCACATCCAAATCGAGCTGCTGTCGGTAATCGAGCTGAAGGTCCCAGCAGGGTGCCAGAGAAATCCAATCCTACATGCACACAATGAAATCGGGCTATTGTGTGAGGTGCATTGTGCACCCGAGCCACAGGTGGCGCAACACGCCCCATCGTGTTGGTACACTTCCGGTTGTCGTCATGAAGAAGAGCTATTCAAGAGTGTAAACAAAGTTATCAGTTCCGTGTTCTCCATTGCGCGTTTTTCTCCCGTCCATGAATTTTAATATATTCAACTCCTTAAGCTGAATGAGCATGAACTCTGTCTCCTCATTGCTCCAGAAGTGCACGTTTCTGCTTGCCTGTGGCAGTGGGGGCGTGGTCAAGCGCCGGTCTGTGACAGGAGGGCGGAGCCAGGGAAGGTGAGTGGCAGAATCACTTCACCTGACGGTAATTAAGCTGTGTTTGTGTGTCTTTCCAGTAACCGCGCCCTATTTAAGGAGGCAGAGGGAGAGCAGAGGGGACAGCTCATCCCGGGACTAGAACACAGCGCGCGCGTGCGTGTGTGTTTTTCTCTCAAGAATAAAAGTAGGCTGTTAAACTGAAAAGTCTGACAATAAAAAGCCTATTAGTACCAGAAGCTTTGTCCTGCCGTCCTCTGTGCTCCACCCACACTTCAGAGAGCTCTACATCGCCATTTTCTCTTCTTCGTTTGTTCCTCCTGACCTCTTCTGCTGCTCGCTACTACTGTTGTCATGCCGACCGAGGCTGTTGTGTTTCCCGCTTGTGGTCTCGTCACTCGTCACTTCCGGAAGTAGCTCGACAACTAGCTCGATAGGGTATACATGCACAAAGTAGCTCGGCAGAAATCGCATAATCTAGGTCGTGTAGCTCGATTCCGAGAAATCAAGTTCGGTTCAATTTCAGCCGAATTAAGGTGTATACATGGCATTTTGAACTTCGATTTCAGTCGAGCAACAGCAGAAATTCGATTCTCTCTATGTGCATGTAAACGCACTGACTCTTTTAGAAATCCTTTATCTGGTGGTTTTAACAAATTTTATATTTCAGACTTACTTTTATTTATTTACACACAGTAACAGTTTCCTATTACTATTTATATTTTTCCTTGTGACCCGCCATCTTGGAAAACGTACTTGGGGTTTAATACTCATTTTTGCTTGCACCCTGGTTAGGACAGTACATGATACAACATAATGGAGATTCACTGCCCTACCTGGTGTATTTTCTTCACAATATCTAGTAAGGTTTATACTCCTCAAGATCAAAGTATTGGCACACTGCGCTGTTTGGGAGTGTGAGCAGCCATTAAATGAAGGTAAATGTGAAGTATTGCCATTCCAGGTTTTGTTCTAAAATCATTAGCTCCTCCTCCTCCGAGCTGCGCTGTTTGGTGAAGAAGCAAGAGAAGTCTAAACGGTTTACCCGTTACCGTAGACAGCCATGGAAAGACTGGAGCATCTCTAGCAGCCCAGTATGAAAACGTTTGAATTTCAATTAAGATGGAAACACGATGCTCCAATTCACATTTTGAATAAATTTCAGAATAAAATCAAAAGCGTGAAGAATAGTGCTTTTTAGTGCATGTTGTGTTCTCACTTGTTCTGGAGCAGCTCGTTCTCATGGCGCAGCTGGCCGAGCTCGGAGCGCGTGTTCCTCTCGGCGCTGTTCAGAGAGCTGATCTGAGAGCGCAGCTCCTGCTCCAGCTGGCGGCTCGCCTGCAGATCCGCCTTCAACTTCTTTACGTCCTGTTCCAGACTGCATACACAATCGCACGTTTCACTCACAAACCGAAAACACACCGTCAGGTGCAAACTGCACCGTTTTGTTTTGGTAAACCTGTGGCATGCACCAGTAATTAGTTATACACAATATACCACTGTATCCCATATCATTAGAAACTCTCCACGATAATAATCACCTGAATTCTGTTTACAGCCCAGAACTCAACGCTCACTCGGGCTGCAACGATTCACCACAGTGCACCGAAAATCGAGTTCATACCTGCTGTACCGATTATCGATCCATGTAGCCGTATGTACGGTTCGATTTGGCGGCATTTTTTATTTCAATTTTTACTGATTTATACAAAACGCACTTTTGGGGGCGTTGTGGCTCAGGTGGCTAAGGCGCCATACCATAAATCCGGGGACCCGGGTTCAATTCCGACCCGAGGTCATTTCCCGATCCCTCCCCGTCTCTCTCTCTCCCACTCATTTCCTGTCCTGTCTCTACACTGTCCTATCCAATAAAAAAGGTGAAAAAATCTTAAAAAAAACAAAAAACGCACTTTTACCGCGCAACCATTACACTTACACTGTTAAACCAATGCGAGAAAGCGATTGGCTGGAATGGAGCACAGCTTTGCTTCTAAATAAAAATGTGCAATTTGATTGGTTTGGGTCCTTGCTCTTGTCCAATCAGAGTAGCCGACACTTTACATGGCAACACCGTTGCTGGGCACCAAAATGGTGGAAGCCAAACTTAAAGCGTATACGCAGAGCCATGGCCTCACTTTCGTTTATAAATGCCTTGAGACCTCAAGAATGGCACAGGAATAGTTTTAAGCGTTAACAATAAATCTAATACAGTCATTTTTACGATTAAAGTGATTTATATACGTAGCGGTCTGAGTGAATGACCTTGACGTCTGTAACGTCACTGCAGGAAGTCTATCGGTCTCATCGCCATTTCTGCTATACTAAAACACAGAGCTGACTGCAACTCCCATCCTCCATTTTGAGATAATTTAATCGCCATGCCACGGAGATGTGTTGCTGGCGGTGCAGCAACACGACAGAAGGTGGATTTACGTTGCATTCATGGCCCAAGAATGTTCAAACTGCAAAGATTTGGACGCGTTTTGCGAGAAGTTCACGGGCACATTGGGCACCTACGAAGTGGTCTCTCCTCTGCTCTGCACATTTTACTGAAGACTCGTATGAGACCTCTGACCTGTTGAGGAGCGTTGGCTATAAGCCCGTATTGAAAGAGGGTGCAGGACCAACAATTAAAGAAAACTACAAGAAAAGGAAAGTATATTTATTTATTTAAAGGAAAGTAAGTTCAGTTGCGAGCGGCACGGTGGTGTAGTGGTTAGCACTGTTGCCTCACAGCAAGAAGGTCCTGGGTTCGAGCCCTGTGACCGGCGAGGGCCTTTCTGTGCGGAGTTTGCATGTTCTCCCCGTGTCCACGTGGGTTTCCTCCGGGTGCTCCGGTTTCTCCCACAGTCCAAAGACATGCAGGTTAGGTTAACTGGTGGCTCTAAATTGACCGTAGGTGTGAATGTGAGTGTGAATGGTTGTCTGTGTCTATGTGCAGCCCTGTGATGACCTGGCGACTTGTCCAGGGTGTACCCCGCCTTTCGCCCGTAGTCAGCTGGGATAGGCTCCAGCTTGCCTGCGACCCTGTAGAACAGGATAAAGCGGCTAGAGATAATGAGATGAGAAGTTCAGTTGCACCAGTTCTCCCGGAGTGAGCCGAGGGTTGTTGCTGAAACCCAGGACGCGACATATCGCTCGGGCAGTGACCTCCCTGCAGTTGTTGCTAAAACTGGTGACTTTCCGTTCCATCCCGGGTTTTAGTAATTGCTTGAGCTGAGCAGTAATGGCGGAGTACTCAGTATGGACAAAATAGAGAATGAGTGGAGCAGCCGTCTGATTTCTAAACTGGATATCGCTGCTATCTTGCTCTTACGTGGAAGAAGCGAATGAACGGAGAACTGAACAAACAACTGAAAGTCAGATTGTTTCAAAACAATCAGCCACAAGATCGACCTTCAAGAAGCGAGAACACAGACGGGTAAGCTCCGACTAATTTGGATTTTTAAAAAAAAGAAAAAAGAAAAAGAACACGTTGTTTACCTGCATTTATATGAATACATGTAACTTGTATTGTGTGTTTAAGTTAGCGGTATAAGATCATTTAATTTGCTTCAGAATGTGATTGTCTCAGTTCATCTGATTATTTAATGAGCCTTTTACGTTTTATCAGTGAAAATGCATGCATGTACATGTACGTTGCATAAGTTATAACACCCATCCCGTTTTAATGAGAGTCAACCCACAATCAATGAAGTCAAATCAGTCTTAGTTGAGCAAGTCGGTAACGATATTTCTTACTTTCACCGTAAATGTTTATTTATATGACTTTGGTCTATAGCTGTCAAAGGCCTCGGCCTTAAAACCGGTTACCACAGCGACGTCACACACTCAGGGCTGGCTGGCTCAGCGGGGCAGCTCGAACGCCAATTTTGCGGTCGATTTTAACTCTCAAAAATATATATATTTTTTTATTTCCATTTATGCAGCATACAAGAGTCAAGGATGGAGATACTATCCACTCAGAAATTTATTTAAAAATAAAGGTTCTGCATATCTCCTTTAAAGATCCTTCGTTTTTACTGAAAGATAAAAAAAAGATAAAAAAAGAGACACAAACGAAGGTAGTACAAATGGTCATAATGCCTATTTATGATTAACTTTTTCCATTTGCAATAAAAGGAATATTTTAGTTAGTAGGCTATTTTATTTTTTTCGTGGTCCGGTTTCCATCAAATCCTGCGCTCTGATTGGCTGGCGAGCGGGTCTGTATCCTACGATACGGACCCCGGTTACGGACCTCTGGCGACTTGCTCGTTCACAACAACAAACATAGTAGCATTTTTTGTCAATATTTATAAGATTTATTTATAAGATTATCAAAAATCTTACAAATTTTTGCCAGCATTTCTCAGGAGAATCGCATTAATTTTACAGCATGGATAGCGATAACGACAGTGTTCACAGCGAAAGCGAGTTTTACTACCCTGAGGAAGAAGAAGAAATAAAAGAAAACATTTCAGGAGAAAGCTAAAAACCTCTAACTGTTGCGAACACCGAGCAAAAACATGGCTGAATCCTGAATGACTCAATTTTGTATAAATAGGGGACTACATAGGCGGCAAAATGTAGTTTTTTTTCCTGCCATGGAAGTGCACTTGTATACCGAGGAGGAAGCCATTTCCATTATAGCCGTGAATGAGGATTCAAAATGGCGGCTCGGCTCGGTTTTCCCTTTCGGGCGCTCTCGTTTTCTGTTAGAATTTGGTAAAGAAAAAAATAAATATATTATTTACCAGCTTAAGGTCGGTCCGCCTGGTGAAATACTGTGACCGAGGTCACGGTATTTCACGATATGGTCCTCCCAGCTGGTAAAGAACACATATACATTTTACTCCAAATGTGGATAAATTATTGTTGGTTAAAAGGTACAGACAGCAAAGTCATCTGAAATTTAAAAAATTAAATTGTGCATGGTATTTTCCTATGTCTCGTGAGAATGAGATGATCATTTTGATGTGCCGAAGGTCACTTTTCTCCATTTTGCGACTGAATATCCTCCCTCTAGAGGTAAACAGTATGGTCCGACGGAAACAGAGAAACACAAGGGGCTTTAACTAATTAGCATACCTATGGAACTGAGTCACACCAAGATAGCGACATGCGGAAAATATCGTAAGACTGCATCGTCCCGGGAGAGTTTTGAGTCACAGGGATGTCATCTGTGGTTGACATTCGTGAACAGATCCGTGAAACAAAAGACGAATAAATTATATCTTTTCTCCGTTACTGCTTTTGTGTTATCATTTCTTTCTATTCAAGATCAAAACATTAGGTGTATAACGCCATACTCAGACTCGCCAATAAAAGACAAGCGCTGCAAATTCTTCAGCAGATTTCGCGCCCGTTTCATCCTTCAGTTGATTCCAGCGGTCGATCTGTGCATTCACGAAAATTCTTGTGGATATTTTGGTTTCCAGTACACTATAAAAGTAAAATCAGCCAGAAATTTTCCTTTCCTTTTTTTTTTTTTTTACACTAGCGGGAGAGCGGAGTCCGCCATGTTTGGCCATGCTGACTTGTTTTGGTTAAAAGTAGGTCAAACACACCCCATGGTGGGTGGTCATGTGATATTGTTGCTCACTTGCTTTGGCAATCTCTGGAATCGTAAAATGCAGGAGGCTTTTTATCTCGGCAAAACACTTACACACAGGATCCACGGTGTGTGTGCGCGCAGCAGCGAAACATCTCGAAACTCCAACAGGAATAGAAATAGAACATTGTGTCCAGAATTCGACTTTGCAGTCAGAACCTTTAACAAAATGGAAAGGGTGGGGTTTTTTTTCTTCACAAAATAATATTGAAGTTAATAAACAACAGGCAAATCCTTTTTTTTTTTTTAAATATTGTGGGAAAATCGAATCGTGAACCCAATACCATGAATTGAATCGTGAATTGGGGGAATCGTTACATGCCCATCACAAAGTGTTTTCCTCCACTTGCGCCACAGAAATTTCGGTTACAACCTGTTTGCTACAAAGCAGTGAGACTGGAGACTCCTTCCGCACTGCTAAATAAATAAACGTCACCTCTCAGAAAACTTGACCATATCAACAATTACGCATGTTTATTTTGATCCGATTATGCGGCGCATCACTGTGTAATTTACTATTGAGGTTTTTCACCTGACGTCACAGGGTCACGTGACGCCCCGGTGTCCGCCATTTTGAAGGTCAAGCTAGCTAATGTCAACAACAGTAGCTAGTATGTTACTGTAGCAATGTTTACGTTCAGTCATTTGGATGACTGTTAAAACCTTTCAGTCTCAAGTTTTTCCTTTACTGTATTTACTAGTTTACTGTAATTATGATCCGGCAGCTATTTACACCGGATCCAGTGTAAATAGCTGCCGGAGCCGACGTCCCAGCCTGCCCGAGCGCGCTAGCTTCATAATTACAGTAAACTAGTAAATACAGTAAAGGAAAAACTTGAGACTGGAAGGTTTTAACAGTCATCCAAATGACTGAACGTAAACATTGCTACAGTAACATACCAGCTACTGTTGTTGACATTAGCTAGTGCTAACAGCTAGCTGCTAGTACACTGCTACAACTACACCGACCCTAATAATACAGTTCTTGGTCATTGCCTGGTAACAGCAAATTTATAACGGGCCATGTCTCAACAGACTAAGAAGTTATTTCAATGACATTTAATAACATTTTGTTTATCCTGAGGACCGAAAGTAAATGAAAATGTGAACAAACCTTAGCTGTAATAAGATGGCGACCACCGGCTCCAGGGACGACCCGCTGATGTAGGCATGTTACCCAGCCTGACACAAAATATTTGTAGGCATCCAAACTCTTATACGCTTTCAGATCAATACCTGTGTATGGCGATGGGTTTTTAACGACATAGGTTTACAGATCATGTGGGCCGAAGTCAGGTAAAGACGAGGGCTTCGTGTACTTCCGTACGTCAGTGAACAATCCTGGTGGAAGCAGGTAAACGTCGTTCTCTAAGCCTGCTAACCTCAATTTTTGCAAATCCCTCTCCCTCTGCTCGCCCTGTAAATGCCCTACGTCGCTGGATAGTGAAGGTGTTTTCTGCATCTCGCTCCTTTTTCTTTTATGTTTTTCGTTTGTCACCTTCAAACTGATTCGAGCCGTGACGTCCAAAATGGCAGCATCACATGACTTGGTCACGTGGGTGAAAAACCGCAATAGAAATGATAAATGTATTCGAATGAGTGCATTAACGTTACCCTGCGATTTCAACTCCAACCACTTAATCAGCCAATCAGGATCAAGAACCCACGAGCTGTGCGATATAAAACAGAATTAAAGGCCAATCATCAGGAAGTTGTTCTTACCGCACTAAAGCGTCGGGTTTACTGAGCTGGTTGTTGGGTATACAGTTCTCCATCAGCTCTCGATGTGCATTCTTCCCTACACCCTTCTGCTTCCTTTCGTTCCTATTGGACGAGGATGGTACACTGCCATTGGTGGAGCTGTGGCTGTGTGGGGAGGAATTTTTGTAATGTCTGGAGGAGGAGGCGGAGCCTGCGTCTGTGCCACCCACGTCCTCCGTGCAGCTGTTCAGTTCGATGTTCAGTTTCTTGCTGCTTAGATAGTTCTCCATGTACTCAATGTCCTGCAGCCTCGACTCCACAGTGTGTAGGATGTTGTTGTTTATTCCTATGTTGTGCTGGTGCTGTTTCTTGGCCCGCTGTTCCAGCTCGGGGAAAGAGATGGGCAGCTTCTTGGTGCCGTTCTGAGCCAAAAGCGTCAGATCTGCTTCCAACATGGACTTGGAGGCTCCTAGATGGAAGCGGGGGGGGGGGGGGGGGGGGGGGGGGTCAGTCCACCAATTACAGAGGAATAACGTGGAGACCATATCTGGCGACCATATCATAAGATTAAAAGTAAATCTGAGGCAGCCTGATGCTGCATTTCCACTTCCAAGCTGAAATTTAAAAATGCAGTGTGTCCGCGATGCTCATTTGCATAACAATTTGCCATAAACAGGCCTGTCGAGACACCATTAAAACGCCCAGCAGGAGGAACCACGGTGACTAAAATAAGAATCTAGACATGCATTACAGAGTGGAAAATGCTTACAAGGAGAGGTCTTTATAAACTATTTTTTAAAATAAATAAAGAAATAAAGAAAGAAGTTGCATCAATGAGGGTTTTACTGACTGCAGTCTTTTTATGCCCACTGAAGAACCAAGTACACAACTCCCCCCCCCCCCCCCCAACACACACGGGCGACTATAGGACAAGGGCTTGCTGTAACGAAGAGCAGACATACTGCATTTCAAGAAAAGTCTGTAGTATAATCCAAAGACATTGTCCCAGACTCAAGTTAAAAACCAAACATGACGTTCACTCACTCATCGAACCGCGTCTTACTTACCCTCCTCTGCCTCCCTCTCCTGCCTCTGGAGCATCTGCTGTTCTAGAGGCAGAGCCTGCTGCAGAAGCTGCATGTAGAACTCGTTCTCTTTCTGCACCTCCTTCTGCTTCCGCAGGCGCATCTTGTAGCTCACGTAGCTCTTAAAGCCGAAGCCCAGCGTCACCACAGGGTAGCCGATGCTGGAAAGAAAACAGACGAGAATGCTCTTTGACGCCACCTTCGTACAACTACGACTAGTAGAACATTAGGGTCTTGTGCCCACGACATTCTCTCAAGCGCTTATTGTTGCTCGGTTACAAAAACATTTAGCGCTTCCACATACCTTCATTGTGAACGTCAAGTCTATTTACTTTCGAAACGCCATTGTGAGTATTTTAACACATTTTCCGTTTCTGGTTGAGAGTACGCCGTGCGCATTCTGGCTGCCGCTTCTCACCAGAGCTTTTTTGTTTTGTGCGTTTGTGTAGTTTGATGTTTTTGTTTGAGTGTTTTGTCCGCCAGTTGTGGTGTAGCTCCAGACCCAGTTTTGGGCATCGGTTCCCTCTAGGCCTTGGTTTGCTGTGGGTGATCAGAGACTCAGATTGTTGGCGCGCCCGCATCTAAGACGAACTATTTCGAATAATGAACGCGTTGTCGAGAGGGGCAGGGGCCAATGGAGCACTTGCATGTGACGTCACAGCCGATCCAGATTGTGACAGACGCCATTTTGTCGGTCAAACGCCATATTTCCGCCTTCTACCTCTAGTTCTGCTTCTACCTTTTCTTCTGGAAAACCCTACTATATACAATTCTACTACAATGGCTGCGGCTACAAGCTCTCCCTACCTGTGCACGTTTTTTATGTTTTTTGTGTGTATTTTTGCGTGTTGTTCGTCTGTACCGGACTTCAATATCCACTACAACCGTATGGACTTACTGGACATTGGTTTCCAGCAGAAAATGACGGTTTGTAGCGATTTCCATCGCATGCACAACATTCCGGACGAGATAGCGAGACCAGCGGGGTCTCCGTGGATTGTTATCGGGTCTGGCAGGCGAAGGAGGCGGCGTCGGGAGCCGAAGCAAAAGCGAGGCTGCAGGCAGAGCCGGCCTGTTGACTAAGCTCAGAAAACAGCCACTCAAATCTCCACTGCCGCCTCTACCTCTCCAACGCCAGATCCATGGTAAACAAGACGGACGATTTGGAATTACAGCTGGAATTACCTTATTCTATAATCGGCTGGTCAGTGCTATACTAGATAATACTTAAGTGACTTACCCGTCCAATGAGGATTGTTATTTTCTTGTTTACAAGATGCCACATCTGAGTCGCTGACAAATCCTGAATTTCTGTAAAAATAACTGTGCAGAGATTTATAAGCACGCAGTGCTTCACCACTGAACAGCGAGGGAAAGTTAATGAGGTAATTATACACGTCCGGGTATTCCACCTCTGGCAGTTCAACATCCACTGACACGGTCGTGAAAACTCCGTCCGGTAAGCCATAAGGGTCACTAATCTGTAGATCGTTTATTTTAGACATATATCTAGTTATCTGTTCATTAGAAAAATGAGCCGTGTAGTCCGTCGGTTGAAATTGATCCATTCTGTACACGAGTGCAGCAGTATTCAGCTGTGTTTTTTACCGACAAGATGGCAGCTGTGTACTTTCCGGTCACGTGACTGCAAGATCTCTATATGGACGTGAGCATTTTATACCCTATTTGGAACGTTTCGTGGCGTATTACTTGACTTCATGGTCTCAATATCGAAAATCTTGCACAAATATGCAGCTTCCAACATAATTATCTGGACATTCAACAGATTTCAGCATCGGATGAATTTGTTTTGACCGCCGCCATATTGAATATACGTCGAACCCGTTCGGACCCGTTCGTGTATTTACGCCGGCCTGTTTGTAGCGTCCCAAGCGAGTAAAACCTGATCGAAGTCTTTCGCCAGGTGGCGTCTTACGGTCTATGTATGAATATTCGAAAGAGACAAGAAAACATGGATAAGGAAAAAAAAGAAAAAATACATCTATTTTGTCATTCTTTGGCAGAAAGAGAGTACATTCACCTGAAAAAACTGATACCCCTGATACCCAAGGTAATTAGTCATACTAGATTTACAACAACAACTACTACTACTGCAACATCAACTACTACAACAGCAACCACTACTACTACTACTACTACAACCACTAGTGACGACTACTACTACTACTATAGACCTACACCAAACTGAAAACAAGTTAATAAAATCTCATCTCATCTCATTATCTCTAGCCGCTTTATCCTTCTACAGGGTCGCAGGCAAGCTGGAGCCTATCCCAGCTGACTACGGGCGAAAGGCAGGGTACACCCTGGACAAGTCGCCAGGTCATCACAGGGCTAGTTAATAAAATAAATTAATGAAATTAGAAGTCGAGATGATTAGAGACAAGCAGAATTAGACCGTCACAGCATGCAAAAAACAAACCCATTCTTCTGCTATAATTTACAAGGAGGAGATAATATAGATGCGATATATAGTGGCCTGTGGTTGAATTCCAAAATATTGCCACCGATTAAACGATATCTCAATATATTTGGTTGAAGCATTGATTTTTGTCATCTACATTGCTTCATATGGCTTCTAATACAAAAAAAAAAACAGAATTGAGAAGAAAAAAAAACAGCCCCTGGGCTGCCCCAGCTGTTCATTGGGCTCGCTTCGCTCACTCGGTTCGCTTCAACTGAAGAATAATCACTGGGCCCCCCATTGTAGAAATGGGCCCCTGTTTTTTCCCCAGGAGGGGCCCTGTGGGCCCCTTGACCTGCAAAACAATCTGAGTCTCTGGGTGATGCCTGTGCTCCTCACTATATTGTTCATTTTAACATCGTGGTTATCCAGCGCTCTGTGCAGCCGTGCTTTAGTGCTTGGCGTGATGTTCCGAGTGATGTTGCTTGGTGGCGTCGCGGCGGCTGTGCAAGCAGTTTGGGACGTACCGGCGCTCTGTGTGGCGGTGCGTCTGTGCTCACTTTGTGGCTCCATGGCACGGTGTTCAGAGTGATGTTGCCCGGCGGCGCCGGCGGCGCGGGACTTGTTTTCGTTCGCCTTTTGGTGGGACTGTGGCTGCTACACCATTGGAATGACATCCTGACCTTTATTTGGTGGACTTATATACTTTTTTTTCCTAGAATTGTAAAGCGACCTTAGGTTTTGAGAAAGGCGCGATATAAATTGAACTTATTATTGATCATGGTACCACTTCAGTGTTCGACTGGAAATAACTGGGTTGTCAGAGACAGCCAGGATTAGTTTCTCCTCCACCAGTGTGGACAGTATTGTTACCGTAAGTACCGACTCTTGATTTTGATTGGTCGGTGAGAGAGAGAAGTGACCGTGATGAGCTCAGCGGTATTCCAGAAGTTCAACTATTTTTAACTGAAAGCACCCTGAGCGAAGCAAGGAAAAATAAATAAATAATAATAAAAATAATAATAATTAAACCCATCTGGTGCACTCAGGTCCTTACTCTGACATCACATCACACTTTTACCTGTTTATAGTAAACGCTGTGGAGCATTTCCAAAAACAAAAGTTAGTTCCCGTTATCACTTACATTACAAGAACTATAGACCCCTTGCGCATGACATCATGCATCACGTGATAATTTCACCTGGGGGACAAACAGACACCGTCTTTCCTGTAAGCAAAGCTTAATCTGTCTCAAATATGGTTCATTTTTGCATGGTTTTTCATTGTTGCAATCGTTCAAATAGAGAAACCGATAAAAGGTATTATCATCTCCCTGCTATCAAGAAAAATGTGAACAAAGAGAAGCAAATGCTTCAAGAATGATGAAGGAATGAGTTGTTAAAGAGAATACGACGAGAGGCGCTAAGCCTGAAATCTCCAGAGAAATTTGCGAATACTTGCGTTTGTAGAAATGATTTTATTTCAGGTAAGAACTCGTATTTCCCATCTCATTATCTCTAGCCGCTTTATCCTGTTCTACAGGGTCGCAGGCAAGCTGGAGCCTATCCCAGCTGACTACAGGCGAAAGGCGGGGTACACCCTGGACAAGTCGCCAGGTCATCACAGGGCTGACACATAGACACAGACAACCATTCACACTCACATTCACACCTACGCTCAATTTAGAGTCACCAGTTAACCTAACCTGCATGTCTTTGGACTGTGGGGGAAACCGGAGCACCCAGAGGAAACCCACGCAGACACGGGGAGAACATGCAAACTCTACACAGAAAGGCCCTCGCCGGCTGCTGGGCTCGAACCCGGACCTTCTTGCTGTGAGGCGACAGCGCTAACCACTACACCACCGTGCTGCCCAGAACTCGTATTTAAAAAAAAAAGTCGGTAGCGAGTATGGAAGAGTTTGTAGAAGAATCTTGTTTTATTTCTGCTTCTTCATGAAGGTGTTTGATTTTCTTACAGAAGAACCAGCTTCCTTATTCGACAAAGAAAACCCAGATTGGGCACCAAACAAACAACTCGGACATAACTCTGTAAAATAAAAAAACAAGGAGCGACATGTGCGATGTATCCTGAAAGAACAGAAAAGATTAAGAGCAGAGTGTGTTGGAACTTTACTTCTCTTATCAGAGGAACCCAGAGTGCAGTAATGACCCTACAGTTCGAGAGAGTTACACACACACACACACACACCCCTTTACAACAGCTGCATGCATGTGAAATGGAAATAAATCGACTCAGGCAGGAAAAACTATTTTGGATAAATTGTTACTGTCCGTTACACACTGATCAGCCTGTGTGACTCAGCTGTGCCTTTTGAAGAGAGAATAAATGAAGAGGGAACTGAACATTAACCATTTATTGAAATTATTATTACGAAGGTGATTATAGTTAACATATAACTACAGCTACAACTGGAATGTGCTGATTTTGTTAGCGTTTGTAATTATTGTACCGTCCACTATTAGATACAATTCAAATAAAATCTTACAATATTGTTTGAAAGTCTAGAGTAAGATATTTTATTATTTTACAAATAACACTTCAGATATTGTTTTAACAATAATAAGTATTCATATATAAATGATAGAGTGTAAATAGCTGTGTAACTAGATGTCCGTGGGGTTGTTGAGACGTGGAGGGCCGGGACGGAATACAATCTAGCCCACAGTTCAGGTCGGAGTCCTTTGAGGGTAAATGCTTTGGCTTTCGCAGCATTCTGTTCCTAAAGGCCCGGTCCCACTGCACTTACGGATGCAAAGAGGATGTAAAACGTAAAAAAATCTTTGCCATCCGTTGGAAAACGCTATGCATCCGTTGTGTACTCATTGCATACGTGCTTCATACGCTCTATCCATCGAGCATCCGTCCACTGTGATTTCATCCGCGCAAAAAGTTTTGAGCTGCACAAAACTTTTAGAACGGATGAACTTTCCGCCGTGTACGATGTAAATCCGCGACATATACGAGCAACAAACGTTCTATGTCCGTTATCATCCGTTAAACGTCTGCTGTATCCTCTCTGCATCCTCTGGGCATCCTCGCAACTCACATCCGCTGCAGCTGAAAACGGAAAGAGGGAGGAAAGATAAGGTACATGAAACGTCTAGTCATCGTTAGTAGCACGGAAATAGAAAGGATATAAGCGTATGCATCTCGTATATAAAGTATTCAAAACGGACAAAGCGTTTATATCTGGGATGTATCTCGTATATTGAGGATGTCTGGAGTATGTCTAGAGTATGTAGAAGGACAACTAGCGGACAATCGGTCTGCATCCGATATACATCCGCGCAACATGCCCTTTGTTTCCGTTAGGCGTACGTGATGCATCCCCTTAATCCGCTATGCATCCGCTCTTTCTGCTATGCGTCCGCTTCTCAGTTATCACCGGTAACCCCTTCGGAGCTGTCATCCACTTCCATCCGCTTTCATCCGCTAGGCTTCCTATGAACATGCGTTTAACATCCCCGCTATATACTACCCACGTCCGTTCTTTTCCGTTCTGTTTTCGCAAATTTTCGCCAATTTTGTCCATTTCTGGAGCGGATGAAAACGGATAGAGCCACCCCCGAAATTTTGCTCGTCCGCTGTGTCCTTTTTGCATACGTTTTGTGTCCATCGGCCAGTGGGACCGGGCCTTAAAAGCTGACGTCAGGAGAAAATAAGTCTTTACACAAAAGTTGTTCTTGCTTTTGTAGTTTTTTTTTTTTAAATTAACGCCCTAAATTCTGGCATGATAACACAGACAATTGAGCACCAATGGCACGAAAGCGAATGCCGAAGGCATGAAGTGAAACTAGGGGGGTCCGGGGGCATGCCCCCCTCGAAAATTTTTTGCAAATAGATGCTCTCAGGTGCATTTTCAGGGTCTCAGAGGTTTTAGATTCATGATTATAGGATAGATTTTACCAGTGTTTCAATGATTTCTGACCTAAATAGTATTAATGTATACACATTCGAAATTTCACCTTAAAAGTTCAACATGCAAGTTAAACTGTTTTGTTCTAGATTAGAGCAATTCCAGCGTTATGGACGTGACACTTGAACTCAAAATGGCAACAAATGACCCAGTGCATGTTTTATTGTCTCCCAGTATTTAAACAGGTGTTGCATATTTTAAAGCTGTACCATACTGGAGAAGTGATAGAACAAGAACAATTCCCATAGTACATCTAGGGCATGCCAGAAAATGCCAATAAAAGATGCGTTATGGATGTGACAGAAAAAGTATCACTTTTCTTGGGTAACTGTACATTTTTATCAAACTCTGTGAAATTGTAAACCTAATGTCGAAATGGAGATATCCATTTGATAGAGGGGTCCAAGGTGAATATTAAAAAATCTTTGTTTAAAATATTTTGTATTTCATGCAGAGTTTCGGAAGGAAAAGTCAGCGTTATGGATGTGACGAAATTCCGTAATGGATGTGACGCGTCTGAAATAGACATGGCATATGTTTAGAAAATCAGCAATTTAACCACCATAACCCTTTGAAAAACTCTCTAAATATCAGCTAAAACTATCAAAGTTCTTAAATAATATTTAGGATGGCTATTGTTTTGCTGTTTTGTGGATTTTAGCATACATTTCTGTGGCTTGTGGCAATAATATAGAATTGTACATGATCAAAGTTGATTTTAGCTTGGGTTTTACATTATAAGAAAGAAAGACTGACAGTGACATTAGGTTGGTTACAAATTGGTTCAACTTATTCACATCTGTAAAATACAGGCCTAGGTGATATCTCTGGGAGTGGTTTTGATGTATTACATGTTGCTTTATTTTTGCATGGTGAGGTTGACATTTACATGGAATTGCCCATTACTGAGGTATATGATAGATTGAGAATCTACGGGGATCCCTTGCACTTAATTATCTATGATCAAGTAGTGCTGTAACAAAAATGCGCATGAAAATATGAACAGTGGTTTGCTCCATCTTATGCAATCCAATGAAGAGAATCGATCATCATGACCTCCTGTTGATCACAAAGGGATCTGAACCTGAACTGCCACCTTAAAATAGGTCACTGTATTACTAGAACTGTAATGATTTAGAATGTTTCTGATCCAATTACCGTAATATATGTAGAACTAAGATACACTGCAAAGAAAAGTAAGGCGACTGCACATTATAAAGTTTAAATTTTGGCACTTTATTAAATGGACTAGATTAAGATTAAAACATATTTAAAGGAAAAGAAACTTAAATGTATGAATGAATTAAGTTTTGCAGAAAGATTATGTACTTAACACATTCATGAAGAGAATTCGTTAATAAGCGTCAAATATAGCATAATTTCGAATAACGATAAGCGTATTTGGCAGTGTGAGGTCACTGTGACCCTTTAACAAAAGAAGAATCCGGAGCCGTCTTTTGTTAAATGGACAACTTCACTTCGTGAGAGTGTTTATGAGTACATAATCTTTCTGCAAACCCAAACTAATGAATTAAGTTAGATTAGATAAAAAACTTTATTGATCCCTTTGGGAGGGTTCCCTCAGGGAAATTAAGATTCCGGCAGCATCATTACAGATAAACAGAGAAAAACTTCTCGATAAATTAAAATAAATTAAGTATTTACATATACAAATATAAAAGAATAAGATATGGGGAAGAGGGGAAGGGGGAGAGCAGGAAAGATATTGCACTTTATATTGCACATTATATTGCACATTGTCCGGTATTGCTTTTTGTCAGGCTAGGCGAGGCTACTGCTCCTTCCCGTCCTCTGTCCTCCTGTTCCCCCTCCTCCCCCCCAGAGAGGAGTTGTACAGTCTGATGGCGTGAGGGACAAAGGAGTTTTTGAGTCTGTTCGTCCTGCACTTGAGAAGGAGCATTCTGTCACTGAACAGGCTCCTCTGGTTGCTGATGACGGTGTGCAGAGGGTGACTGGCATCGTCCATGATGTTCAATAGTTTGTCCATAGACCTCTTCTCTGCCACCGTCACCAGAGAGTCCAGCTTCATGCCGACCACAGAGCCAGCCCGCCTGATCAGTTTGTCCAGCCTGGATGTGTCCTTCTTGGATGTGCTGCCCCACCAGCACACCACGGTGTAAAACAGGACACTGGCGATCACGGACTGATAGAACATCCACAGGAGTTTCCTGCAGATGTTAAAGGACCGCAGCCTCCTCAGGAAGTATAGCCTGTTCTGTCCCTTCCTGTACAAGTGATTGGTGTTGCAAGTTTTCTACTCCTTTAAAGCAGATTAATTCTCCTTGGCTTTTGCTTGGCCCAATGTTGGGCGACCCTCTCATAGCCCATCTCGTGGTCATCCATGGTGATGTGGATCAAATTGTCCAGCGAGTGCTTTTTGAGCCAGTCGCTGTGATCAAAATTGACGACGTTTTCGTTGTCGTGACAGTTGTCTGGTTTTGTGCGCCATCACTCACGTGGGTTTGTTGACGTTTAGTCAACCAATCTTTGATCGAAGCCATAATGATAATAGACTAGGTCAAACTTTTGTGATTAAAATCAGTCGGCTTTGTCCGTCTGGTGGGGGACAACATCGACAGCCAATGAGATCGCTTATAATGAATCGGAAAATTCCGGGACATCTGACCTTTTCTTTCGATGTTTTTATTGGACGGTTTGAACACATGATCTTGACATAGCCAACAGATTACAGTTTGTTTACATCATACCACGCGGACATATTACTTTGAAAGAATCAACACAAACATTGGAAAAAAAAAAATAAGAGTGCTTGTTTAACACAAATATCAATCAATATGTAAATGGATCTGTTATTTGCTCTCCTATGTATCTAGTTACTTGTGGGTAGGAAATTTAACGTATCGGTATAAATCTAAACATATCGGATTTTAACTAAAGCGACTAATGCCGCTTTTCCACTACAAACGCGGCTGAGTTGGGCTGAGCCGTGCCGTGCTGAGTTGGGCTGAGTCGAGCTGAGCGGGGCTGTTGGAGTTGCATTTCGACTACAACCGCGCTGAACCGTGCTGGCTGGAAGTGGGTGGACACATTGGGTGGAGTTAGCGAAAGTGGGTGGACGTCAGGTGATGTCGTTAAGCAGCGCAAACAGTGACATCAGTGAGCTTTTAAGCGGTAGTCTCACGACCCGAATAGTAAACAATAAACATGGAGGACATGGAGTCGTTAGTGTTGCTGGTCTTGGTGCTGTGGCTTGTTGTCACCGACAACGCGGACAGATACTGGCAAGAGCGTATAGATGAGGCGAGGCGCATAAGGCTTCAGAAATTCTCGTAATTCGTAATTCTCCTTCTTCCGGGTTTACGGTGTTTACAGATCCCAGCGCGCTCGCGGGGCGTGTGTGGGCATGTGAGGACACTCCTCCTCACCAATCAGTGCACAGGGGAGTGTCTGCTCACGCCCCCAGCCTCACTCGGCACGGTTTGGCTCGCTTCAGCCCCACTCCAAAACCGTGCGAGTTTTAGGGGCTAAGCAGGGCTGAAACGAGCTGAGTCGTGCTGGTTTTTGGTAGTCGAAACGCGAGCCGTGTCGGGCTGAAGTGAGCTGAAGCGAGCTGAAAAAGGGTAGTGGAAAAGGGCCATAAGTGTATTGGCAGGCAGAGCAAGCGTATCGGGCCCGATACGCTAAAATGCTTTGGGGAAAACCATGATTTTTTTATATAAAACACACACACACACACACACACACACACACACACACACAGTGGTGTTTGAAAGTTTGTGAACCCTTTAGAATTTTCTATATTTCTGCATAAATATGTCCTAAAACATCATCAGATTTTCACACAAGTCCTAAAAGTAGATAAAGAGAACCCAGTTAAACAAATGAGACAAAATATTATACTTGGTCATTTATTTATTGAGGAAAATGATCCAATATTACACATCTGTGAGTGGCAAAAGTATGTGAACCTTTGCTTTCAGTATTTGGTGTGACCCCCTTATGCAGCAAAATGTCAGGCAGATGTCCTGATATTTTCCTTTAGAATTCGCTGGTATAATTCAGAATTCATTGTTCCATTAATGATGGCAAGCCGTCCTGGCCCAGATGCAACAAAACAGGCCCAAACCATGATACTACCACCAGGGTTTTTTCTAGAAAAATTTAGTAAGAGGGCGCTCACCATGGCAAGGGAGCGAAGCGGGGGGGGGATGGTGCCGGTTGTCCCCCCCCCCCGCCGTGCAAAGCCTTTGAAAAATGCTCCAATGGGACATTCTGAGGCTATGTGAGAGGGAAATTGTAACAAATTGTCTGTCAACATTGAAAAAGAAAGAAGTAATCTTCTTCTGCCCCGGACAGTCTTTGGCTTTCTTCCGCTTCGTGCCGCGGGATGACATCTTTAAATGCCCAAGTGTCAACAAAAACAACTCCCGAACTACTTCTGTCAAAAGCTCCCGCGCCGGTGGGTGAAAGGTCATTCAGTCTCGAGAAATCTCGCTCTACAAGTCAGCTGACCTTGTATGTAACCCATGTCAAATCTCACGAGAGCAGCCGCGACAAGTAAACAACTAAACAACATGGCGCCTCAGTCTGGAAAACGCCAATTCGGATTGTTTTTGCACCGTCTGGCGGTGTATCTACTATGATTGGAATATTCTTGGAGCAATTATAACGCATTTGATAATCAGACACATTGTCACGTAGTGTTGCTGGGATGTTTTCACGGAGTTGGTAAGGGGGCGCACGCCGAGAGTAAGAGGGCGCAGCGCCCCTGTTCCCCCGTTTAGACGAAAGCCTGCTACCACCACCATGTTTCACGGATGGAAAAAAGTTCTTATGCTGGAATGCAGTGTTTTCCTTTCTCCAAACATAACGCTTCTCATTTAAACCAAAAAGTTCTATTTTGGTCTCATCCGTCCACAAAACATTTTTCCAATAGCCTTCTGGCTTGTCCACGTGATCTTTAGCAAACTGCAGACGAGCAGCAGTGTTCTTTTTGGAGAGCAGTGGCTTTCTCCTTGCAACCCTGCCATGCACACCATTGTTGTTCAGTGTTCTCCTGATGGTGGACTCATGAGCATTAACATTAGCCAATGTGAGAGAGGCCTTCAGTTGCTTAGAAGTTACCCTGGGGTCCTTTGTGACCTCGCCGACTATTACACGCCTTGCTCTTGGAGTGATCTTTGTTGGTCGACCACTCCTGGGGAGGGTAACAATGGTCTTGAATTTCCTCCATTTGTACACAATCTGTCTGACTGTGGATTGGTGGAGTCCAAACTCTTTAGAGGTGGTTTTGTAACCTTTTCCAACCTGATGAGCATCAACAACGCTTTTTCTGAGGGCCTCAGAAATCTCCTTTGTTTGTGCCATGATACACTTCCACAAACATGTGTTGTGAAGATCAGACTTTGATAGATCCCTGTTCTTTAAATAAAACAGGGTGCCCACTCACACCTGATTGTCATCCCATTGATTGAAAACACCTGACTCTAATTTCACCTTCAAATTAACTGCTAATCCTAGAGGTTCACATACTTTTGCCATTCACAGATATGTAACATTGGATCATTTTCCTCAATAAATAAATGGCCAGGTATAATATTTTTGTCTCATTTGTTTAACTGGGTTCTCTTTATCTACTTTTAGGACTTGTATGAAAATCTGATCATGTTTTAGGTCATATTTATGCAGAAATATTATAAGTTTTTCTGTGTAGGGACTCCACAAAAAAAAAAAAAAAAAAAGTACATTCCAACATCTATGCAGCTAATGCTTGGCCACAAATCTACATCACTCCAATCGTTTCAAGTAATTCTGTGCAGATCATAACAGTGAATAAACTCTAATTTCCGCATAAATCTATCCTTTGCTCATTTCTGACTAAGATTATCCAAGCAATCCGGTAGTAGAACTTTTTTAGCTGTTTGGACAATAACAGATGCCAGACATCTTTGCTTGTTCGCGTTATGTGAACAGTATATAAATAAAGTTCGCTTGTCCCCCAGGACAAGGGTAGCAACGGTTGCTAACGTAAATGTGACGTCAGTGCAAGGGGTCTGTAAACCACAGTTCCTTCGCCAACATTTTTCTCTCGACATCAGTTCATATGATGCTGGTCTGAGCGCATGTAGCTCATTGGGGATGTTGGGCTTTTTAAACACGACCATTTTCTTCCACACACTTTGCTCGTGCTCACTTGGAGCTCATTTTCCCCATGCCAAGTGTGTGTTAATCAACCTCTCGCTCTTTATCAGTGAGTGTTTCTGATTGGCTGAGGGTTGGGTATTTTTAGCTGGCTTACAGCTCTGAATGCAGCAGTGACACCGAGGTGTTTCAAAACAGCAGCTTCTAGATGTGTTTGGGTTTGAAATTCAGTGTGATAAACATTATAACCTGCTCTAAAGGGATTACAGCTTCATCAGTACCACAGCATTAAATCAGCCATTTAATAGTGAACAAGCTGGTGGTAAAATAAACGAATAAAAAGGAAATATTTAGAATGAAAACTCTGTATAAGCGTGTGTTTGCACATTGTCAATATTATATACACACACACACTTGTTCTTGGTTCTAAGATCCCCGTTCTTGGCTGCAGGACTGGAACCCAATGTGTTCTTCTGCTGTTGCATGCTGAGATGCTTTTCTGCTCACAACGGTTGTAAAGAGTTGCTATGAGTTACTATATCCTTCCTGGCAAAAAAACTTGAACCACAAATCTGTCCATTTTCCTCTGACCTTGCTCTCTCACTCAATGTTTTTTGTTTTTCCACACCATTCTGTGTAAACTCTCGAGACTGTTCTGTGTGAAAACCCCAGGAGATCAGCAGGTTCTGAAACACTCAAGCCAGTCCATCTGGCTCAAACCAACACCCATACCACAGTGAAAGTAAGTCACTCTTTGAGATCACAACTTTTCCCATTCTGATGTTTGAACATTGTGAAGGTTAACTGAAGCTCTTGATTTGTATCTGCACGGAGTGGAGTGCCTACTCCAGGTCAGGGGGGAGTTGCTACCTAAAGTGGAGGAGTTTAAGTATCTTGGGGTTTTGTTCACGAGTGAGGGTAAGGGGGAACGGGAGTTGGACAGAAGGATCACGGAGGCAGGGATGCGGATGCTAAACCGGTCTGTTGTGGTAAAGAGAGAGCTGAGCCAAAAGGCAAAGCTCTCAATTTACTGGTCCATCTACGTTCCAACTCTCACCTATGGTCACGAGCTGTGGGCAGTGATCGAAAGAATGAGATCGCAGATACAAGCGGTAGAAATGAGTTTTCTCCCCAGGGTGGGTGGCTGGGCTTTCTCTTAGAGACAGGGTAAGAAGCTTGGTCATTCGGGAGAGACTCGGAGTAGAACCACTGCTCCTCCACATCGAAAGGAGGTCAGTTGAGGTGGTTCGGGCACCTTGTTAGGATGCCCCCTGGACGCCTCCCAGGGGAGGTTTTCTGGGCATGCCCCACCGGGAGGAGACCCCAGGACACGCTGGAGAGATTACATCTCTCGGCTGGCCTGGGAACGCCTCGGTATTCCTCCGGAAGAGCTGGTGGAGGTGGCCGGGGAGAGCGAAGTCTGGGCTGCTCTGCTTAGGCTGCTACCCCCGCGATCCGGATCCAGATAAGCGGTAGAAGATGGATGGATGGATGGATGGATGGATGGATGGATGGATGGATGGATGGATGGATGGATGGATGGATGGATGGATGGACGATTTGCTGCATCGTGCTGCTGTCAAGGGATCAGCTGATTAGAGAACGGCGTAAAACAGCTACAGGTGGATGTATGGGTGTTCCGAGTATAATGACCAGCGAGTGCACGCTGTCAATATTTATCACTCTATCCTAAGCTGAAGGTGAGTAGTAGATGCAAGGAAAGGTGGCTCCTTGAGCAAAAAACCCTAATGTGACTACTGTGAAGGCACTGCTTATTAGGGCTGTAACGATACACCCAACTCACGATTCGATTCGTATCACGATTTTTGACCCACGATTCGATACGCCCACGATTTTTTAAAAATGTTTTTAAAAGTAGTAAATTTGACTTATTAACATTTACTTACTTATATTAACTATTTAATAACAAATAATTCAGACCACTGCAGAGAATGAGTAATATGTATGCAAAAATGAACAAATGTATATCCAAAGACTGTTTTATTTCTCAAAATAATACTGTTGAGCCGGAAGCTCTGTTTTTTTCGGTTCTGAAAGAGTCATTTTTCCAAATCGTGTAAATCCGTTAAGATTTTTTTTTTGGGGGGGGGGGGGGGGGGGGGTGGCTCTCTCACTGTCTCACTCTCATAGGGCCAATGATTTTCTGTGATCGCGGAGAACAGATGGAAATTACGGAATTTTTATGGTGAAACATTGCTCGCGTGTCAAAATGTAACTGCCGCAGAAGGCTTCCGCCCAAGCAGACATGCCTTCAGTGTTGCCAGATATTGCTAACGTTTTCCACCCCAAAATATGTTCAAAACCAGCCAAAAAGCACCTAAACCTGCCCAATCTGGCAACACTGCATGCCTTTCCGGTCAAGTGATTGTGATTGGCTTGTGGCACACCTAGCCAGCCAATGAGCTGCTTGTTTACAGATTCGCTCCCCGCGTCGCAACCAGAATGGCGACCGCTTAAAAGAAATGAATGCTCTGCCAGTGGCGAGTGTGGACGTTGCGTGACTCGCAGAAGATTGTCGCAGGTCGGCGAAAAAACAACTTACTAATAGATATAAAAAATAAAAGTTTAAAATGTAATTTAAATAAAAAGTAAAGTATTCATAAATTGAAGTTCGGAAGCGCCTCTGTTTTTGGGCTGAGGAGAAGTTTGAAAGGGTGTACCGCGATTCTGCCTTCTTGTATCGCGATACGGATCGTGGCTCTGCGTATCGCGATTTCGATTTGCATATCGTTACAGCCCTACTGCTTATCCAAAAAAATTAAAATAAAATCTCATTCTGATCAGCAGTGACAATTTCTTCAATGCGATTGTGTAGGACAAAGTTAGGAACATGATCGGAGTCGCAGCAATATAACATCTTTTCAAGAGTAAAAAAAATATGAAAAAGGTCAGACGTTTCGGTGCAGTGCATTATGGGTATTGTTTGTTTTGTATGCAGTAGATTGCGACGCCTCTCTACGACTTGTCATCTTGTTTTGTTTGTTGGAAGCAAATAGCTGTTAATAAATGCCACACACTTCATCATCCCCTCCTGACTCATCGGTATCTTTTTTTTTTTTTCCTGAGGGTCAGACTGTCGGAGAACAAACAGGATTTTCCGACACCCACTCTCAAACAGGCTGTAACTCATAACGCACAAATATACAAGAGTAGACAGGATGACCAGGCTTTTCTGAAGAAGTGGAGATGACCCAAGTGCATATTTTGGGGAGGGCAGCATCGGGGTAACCATCCATGACTAATCAAGATAACCCCAACCAGAGACACACACACACACACGTTTAACAAAAGCACATCTTTAACAGAACTGCATCAGACAGCCTTACCAGTGAGCGGCAAAGGGACGGCAGAGGCCCACGTGGAAATTTTTCAGGTCTTTGAATCGGATGGCAGCTTCGATATAGACGAAAAGAATCCACAGGGAGACCGTAGGCAGGCACACGCCTCGCTCTGAGGAACCGTAAACATAAACAAGGCCATTAGCCGAACTCGTTCTCCTGAGCAGCAACGGAAAGATTTCCATTTTCCATTTCAGGCAGCGCGCTCACATTAGCAACAACAAGCAACACACACAACCTTTTTTTTTTTTTTTAATATCTATCTATACATCATCTTCCCACTTCTGACTATTAGAGAATCAGGAGCATAATTCTTGTAATTATTTTAATGTGGGATTAACTATGCACGCGTGCTAAATGTTTAATGTGACGGTGAAGGGAAAACAGAAATAAAAGCAAGGAAATGCGTTCCATTTGGAGCGGCGTATACAAATAAATAAAAAAAAAGGCAATGAATAATTCGTGAGATAGAATTTGTATCCATGTTAAAAGTTATTTTACACAGTACCAGCCAAAAGTTTGTACACCCTGAATCATTTAGAGGTTTTTCTGTATTTTGACTATTTTCTATATTGGAGAACAATACTGAAGCATGTACACGTGGAACATGCAGCACTGTGCAAAAGTCTTCGGCAACCTATTTTCCATTTCATACAAACTTTGGTATAGATTTCCATTTTATGACTTCTACGTTATGGCGGGGGCGGCACGGTGGTGTAGTGGTTAGCGCTGTCGCCTCACAGCAAGAAGGTCCGGGTTCGAGCCCCGTGGCCGGCGAGGGCCTTTCTGTGCGGAGTTTGCATGTTCTCCCCGTGTCCGCGTGGGTTTCCTCCGGGTGCTCCGGTTTCCCCCACAGTCCAAAGACATGCAGGTTAGGTTAACTGGTGACTCTAAATTGACCGTAGGTGTGAATGTGAGTGTGAATGGTTGTCTGTGTCTATGTGTCAGCCCTGTGATGACCTGGTGACTTGTCCAGGGTGTACCCCGCCTTTCGCCCGTAGTCAGCTGGGATAGGCTCCAGCTTGCCTGCGACCCTGTAGAAGGATAAAGCGGCTAGAGATAATGAGATGAGACGTTAGGGCGGCACAAGTGGTGTAGCGGTTAGCACCGTCGCCTCACAGCAAGAAGGTTCTGGGTTCGAGCCTAGCAGCTGATGGGGTCCTTTCTGTGTGGAGTTTGCATGTTCTCCCTCCGGGTGTTCTGGTTTCCCTGACAGTCCAAAGACATGCAGGTTAGGTTAATTGGAGGCTCTAAATTAACCGTAGGTGTGAATGGTTGGTTGTCTCTGTATCAGCCCTGTGATAACCTGGTGTACCCTGCCTCATGCCCATAATCAGCTGGGATAGGCTCCAGCGACCCTGCACAGGATAAGCAGTTCTGGATAACGGATGGATGGATGGATGGATGGACAGGCTTCTAAGTTATCGACTCTGTACAAAAACATTTTAGAGTCCAAACATCCGTTTTCCAGCACAAAATTAAATGTTACAGGAAAAAAAAACAAGTTTGTATCTGAGCAGCATATTACTTTTTTTTTTTTATATGAAAGTATGTCCCTTTACACACTCATCCAGAAGGGTAATTTTGCACAAGGCCATCTGTCTACAGCAGAAAAAAATAAAATAACAAAACGCATCTGGAAAAATCCCAAGCGAGTCTGGAGCCAGATTCGTGACGTCACCTGTGGAAGCGCCAGCAGGCTGCGAGAGCTTTGCACAGTTTCAGTGCACAGCCTGTGTAGACCAAGCGCTCCCATTTCTCTCTCATTGTCCGGTCTTTTGGGAAACGATGAGTACTAATCCCATCAAGATTGGTGTTGCTACACCATCCTACGATACATCTGTTAACCATCTTAATAATTACGCGATAACGTTGAAGAAATTTGCAGAAAACCAGCAGGTCGTTTTCTCATAAACAAACCAGCGCTGACATAGGATTCAGAGGGAGGCGTCCCGCACGCGACGTCACGAAAATCAAATGTTTGCCGGGAAATCCAAATGCCAAGTTTTTTCAGAGGCGGACCAATTCGCCTCAAATGGCTCGATTTCAACTGAATTTTTCTGGTATTGCGCAAGGTAAAAAAAATTGCACAAAATGTGACGGATATTTGACCAAAGTTTAATATAAAATAGGAGAATTACATTGATCTCGCTCCTGAATTTACCCGTGATATGCACTTTAAATATCTGTGAAGATACTCAGTCATCCAGGTACATAGTAATCTGTGGTTGGTAGAAGAGAGCAACTGGACTTGCTTGAAAAGTCTTGAAGACGTTTCGCCTCTCGTCCGAAAGGCATCCTCAGTTCTGTCTGTCTAATAGGGAGTATCCAGTATTTATCCTCTCATGGATCATCATAGAATCCGAATCAGAATGCTGATGGCTGCATTGTAGGTGGCCGATGACACCCACCTCTGTTCAGTGATGGTCGTTCCAGGTTGACAAAAATGAACGATCCTCTCTGGCTAAGATGTCTAAGATGTCTTATCTCATCTTAGCCAGAGAGGATCGTTCATTTTTGTCAACCTGGAACGACCATCGTTGAACAGAGGTGGGTGTCTAGGACTACGTTCAGACTGCACCCTGAAACGACCCATATCCGATTTTTTTGCCCATATGCGACCTGTATCCGATTTGTTATTGACAATCTGAACGACACAGATCCGATTTTTTCACATGCGACCCAGGCCGCTTGGATATGTGGTCCTAAATCCGATGCATATCCGTTATTTTCACATGCGACTGCAGTCTGACCGGACAGGTCGCATTCATGCGACCTACACGTCATCAACAAGAGACAAACGTCACTATTCTGCGTTGGCTAATCCCGCCTCTTTGGTGGAAAACGACAACATTTATACAGTTTTCAGAATTTAAATAGACTTTTATAGAATTGATCAAGCTAATGGTGGATTTGGTAGGGACCTGGATGTTGATCTGTTAGCCTGATTAAATAAAACAGTTTCTATAACTGATTTATAACTTAAACCATCCTGTATTACAAGATTATAAGATTGTTCTGGAAATTTCCAGTAATTTGACACCTTCGGTCTCATTAGTCTGCTGCCCACATTAATCAGATTATTGTGTGAGTTCCGCCGCCGCCACAAAAACCACATCGCCAGGTCTCGCCTCATCTCCATAGCAAACTGCGCTGGTGTTTCTGCACCTTGAGCCAGCGCTGAGAGAAGTTGCAGAATTCAGCTGGCTATAAACAATCTAAATAAATATTTATAAAAATGTAGAAAAAGTTTATTAATATGACGAAATAAATATGTGCAAATTATTAAGCCTGAATTAAGAGTTTGGTAATACAGCGGCCGTATCCCAAATGACTGCCTACTGAAGCTCGAGTGCACTATATAGAGTTTAAAAATCCATTACTTCCTAGTAACATGTAGTGCACTTATATAAAAATTAGAGAGACATTTAGGAGTCAACCCTCGTTACCAGGCTACACGTTTTCATTTCAGTTCAGAAACAAAAACACACACGAGACCTCACACTTTAACACTAACCAGATAATTAAACAAACAAACAAAAAAAATCATTAAACATGAAGAGTGCGCTTTTTTTTTGTTTACGTGTTACGTAGATGTGCTTATTACGTGTCAATTTGCGCATGCGGGACACTTTTGGGTCGTTTTCCGTTCATATTGGAGATCGCATACAAGTCTCATATAATTGGTAATGTGAACGGTCTAACAAAAAAATGGGATTTCACAACAAATCGGATATGGATCGTTTCAGGTTGCAGTCTGAACGTAGTCTTAGACATCTATCGGCCACCTACAATGCAGCCATCAGCATTCTGATTCGGATTCTATGATGATCCATGAGAGGATAAATACTTGATACTCCCTATTAGACAGACAGAACTGAGGATGCCTTTCGGATGAGAGGCGAAACGTCTTCAAGACTTTTCAAGCAAGTCCAGTTGCTCTCTTCTACCAACCACAGATATGCACTTTAAACCATTTTTGGTCTATAGCATTTCTTTACATGTGCCTAAGACTTCTGCACAGGACTATATATGGAATTGTGCGATTTAATTAAAAAAAAAAAGTTTCATATTTTAGACTCCAAGTATCCAGCGTTTATCTTGATGACGCTTTACACACTATTGTCCTTATCTTAACCAGCTTCATGAGGTAGTCACCTGGAACGCTTTTCGATGAACAGATCTGCCTCGTCAAAAGCTAATTAATGCACGAGTTTATTGCCTTTTTTAATGTGTTTGAGATCAAACAGTAAATAGTAAATAATAAAAACACAGTAAATATCCCTATTCAACACCACAACTGGAGTAATCCATATTATAATTAGGGATGTCCCGATCAGGTTTTTTTGCCCTCCGATCCGATACCGATCATTTGATTTTGAGTATCTGCCGATACCGAGTCCCGATCCGATACTTCTTATAATCCATAAAAAATAAAGACGAGGAAAGAAACGGATCCAGGATGTTCCTCATTTTTTATTTAACACCTTATTTTAACATCCAACAACTCCGTTAGCAAACAGAGCACTTACGTGAGGCAGTTTGAACAATAAATAACAAATTTAAAAAAAAATAACCTTAAAATACCTGGCAGGAATGCAAACAAATAAAAAAAATAAAGTGCCACAGTGCCGGTAATTTGCTTTTAAGAACGCATCTCACAGTGGTGTACAGTAATTTCAATTAAGGAAATGAACGTTTTTCTTGATGAAAACAAGCATTTCTACCCTTTCAGGTTTGAGCCCGTTTCTTTTGTCACCCAACGAAAAAAAAAAATGATCTCATGCTTTGCTTTCCGCTTCGAACTGCTTCCGTGTTCAACTTTGCCGGCAACAGGCAGCCAATAACCAATAGCGTCTCCGCTACAAAGTGATGTCATGCCGCACGCGTTGATGTTGCTGTGTTGAGACAAGAGGTCTGGTCTCACTCTGTGCCAACGCATAGCTATTGATGTGTTAAAAATGAGAATATATTATATAGATATATATCCGATCCCTGATCGGGAGGCAATGCCCGATTCCGATCACGTGATCGGGCCCGATTTCCGATCACATAATCGGATCGGGACATCCCTAATTATAAATGTCAAGAACTGAGCTAAGTAAAGAGAAACGACACACATCCATCATTACTTTAAGACATGAAGCGACTTTTAATTCATAAATATAAAGAAAACATTCAAGCTGTGTCCAAACTTTTGACTGGTACCATATATTATTTTAAAACAAAAAATTAAATGAGAATGGTTGCAGCAATTTCGACAAAGTTTTTCCAACACATCCTCCTGTAATAATCCATTACACAGTAAAGCCTGACAATTATTACATCTTTAAAAAAAATTAAAAAATTGCAACACATACCTGTGTGCCATACATACTGTACCCAGACGTAAGTGCTGGCGGCGAAAAACAGCCATTGCATAGGGATGAACAGCAGGCATATGATGTCTGATGTGAACGTAACGCAAACAAAAAACACAGAGAACGCCTGAAAGATAAAAAGGAACGGACGAAGGAAGGAGTTAATGGACAGATTAAATGCGATTGCTTTCGGAGACCTAAAGGACGCCTTTAGGCGAATAAAAAAATAAAAGAGCAATTTCAGGTTTGTAAACAATCTCTGTTGTGTAATATGAGAGATACAATTCCTGTCAGAAATGCAATCAATGCCCTACACTGGCAATTATGCAGATATAAAGGAGAGAGGCGAAGAAAAAAAATAAATAAAACGCAGAGTTGCGAACTTGATAACTGCTTTCCATTTATCAGTGCTAGCTATAAACACATGGCACTCATGAGTATCCACAGGGAGGTTTGAGAGGATCATTTAAGGCTCATTTCTAACCACCACATCAGTAAATACATAAATCCACTTCATTCATACTCGAGTGAGCTAGCGCCTGTATGCTGTGACGACGCCTTCAATACATTCATCATAATGACAGTATCAAGCCGTCGGGGCAACAGAACACGGCAGGGCGTTATTAACCATTATACCACAGCAGCAACCGGTCAGAGGGCGTTGATGAATTTTCTCCAACAGCCAGAGGTGGACAGTAACGAAGTACATTTACTTGAGTGCTGTACATAAGTACACTGAGTATTTTTTATTTTTTTTTAAACTTAAAGGAACAGTCCACCGTACTTCCATAATGAAATATGTTCTTCTCTGAATTGAGACGAACTGATCCGTACCTCTCCGAGCTTTGCGTGACCTCCCAGTCAGTCAGACGCGCTGTCACTCCTGTTAGCAATGTAGCTAGGCTCAGCATGGCCAATGGTATTTTTTGGGGCTGTAGTTAGATGCGACCAAACTCTTCCGCGTTTTTCCTGTTTACATAGGTTTATATGACCGGTGATATGAAACAAAGTTCAGTTACACAAATTGAAACGTAGCGATTTTCTATGCTATGGAAAGTCCGCACTATAATGACAGGCGTACTAACACCTTCTGCGTGCTTCGACAGCGCATTGATACCTTCACTCCTCTTCGGGCACGGCCAGGCGGGCGAATGCCCTGGTCCGTCCGCCCTGTCTAAAAAAATGGTACAACTCGAGCCCCATGGTAAAATTGGGACTTTGTCCTTTTTCCGCATGAGGCCCATGGTAAAACCACACTTCCAGGAGGGGCTGCCGTCTGCCTCCCAAGCCGGCCGAGAGCGCTCCTCGTCGGGCACGGCCAGGCGGGCGAATGCCCTGGTCCGTCCGCCCTGTCTAAAAAAAAAATGGTACAACTCCGAGTGAAGGTATCAATGTGCTGCCGAAGCACGCAGAAGGTGTTAGTACGCCTGTCATTACAGTGCGGACTTTCCATCGCATAGAAAATCGCTACGTTTCAATTTGTGTAACTGAACTTGTTTCATATCACTGGTCATATAAACCTATGTAAACAGGAAAAACGCGGAAGAGTTTGGTCGCATCTAACTACAGCCCCAAAAAATACCATTGGCCATGCTGAGCCTAGCTACATTGCTAACAGGAGTAACAGCGCGTCTGACTGACTGGGAGGTCGCACAAAGCTCGGAGAGGTACGGATCAGCTCGTCTCAATTCAGAGAAGAGCATTTTTCATTATGGAAGTACGGTGGACTGTTCCTTTAAGACTTTAACTTCACTACATTTGAAAGGCAAATATCGTACTTTTCACTCCACTACATTTCCATCAAGCTCCTTGTTACTCATTACTATGAAGCAGCTTTGAAAGTGGATGTTTTTTGGGTTTTTTTTTCCTCAAACATGATGGTTTTATCGCAGGTGACACCGAGACCGCCGATCAGTAATCACTAGGGTCACGTCACGTCCATAGACTGTATAAAATCAAGCTCAGTGATTTCTCAGCAGCGTTATTTAACACGATCAGTTGATGGCAGAATAGAAGCAGGCGGTTCTTCTGGAGAATGCACACACACTCATGGCCCATGAACCCATGTTTCAGTTTTCTGAAAGGATTAAAGATTCGTTTCGTTTTAAACATTTGCTTTGTTTGCTGAAAACGAACCACATCACGGCCTACAGAAACTACAGAAGCATATTGAGGTACATAAACGTTTTATTCCAAGAGAAAGCTTGCAACGAAGTTGTCTGTGCTTTTAGAGCTAGCGATAACATTACAAAAGTACAGGGATCGAAACGGGAATTTAGGAGCACTGGTCCATTCGGACCAGTGCCTCTCAGAGGTATTACTGGTCTGAATGGAGTAGCACTGGTCCGTATTTATAATTACAAATTTCAAGCCGATTTTATGCATTTATTCATAGAATACAACCATATTATACGAGTGATCAATTTCAACTGTCTATAAACTTCTTCCTCAGTCATCTCATTATCATCACAATCTTCGAAACCCTCATCCAGATCTTGTTGAGCGATATCCGTTTGTTTTGATAGCTGTCAGAAAGGTCAAGCCAAGGACTTTTAAACTTCGCGGGGGTCTAATCTATCTGACCAATAGTGGTTCAAGTTACGTTTGTCTTCACGGGCAGCAACGAAAATGAACGGGAAGAAACGAAACTTCGCGCAGCCATGCTGCATGTAGCGGTGTATACTGCGCACGTAAACAATATGGCGGCGCCCGCGTCTATGCCAACTTGACAAATGTCTCACAAAATCTATTGAAATTATTGTAAAAAATGGTAAAATAGACCAAGTTCTGCTTAAAATGGGCGAGAATCGTTGATCAAAACCATTGAGGCAGTGAGTAGTTTTATATATATATTTTACTGCTGTCAAGCGATTAAAATATTTAATCGCGATTAATGTCGCGACTGTCATAGTTAACTCGCGATTAATCGCAATTTAATCGCACATTTTTGTCACATGAAAAACCATCGTAATTCTCTTATCAGCATAAAAACGTGAATGGGCTTGCTTTGTATTGCAAAGCATAACACGTCTTGACACAGCCACTGCAAAGTGAAACCTAAGCCGAGCACCGGGGCTGGCAAAAGAACCATGAGTGAAGTGATCTACTGCTTGAGTTAGTCTACAACTCAGAGAGACAGGTTACACAGTGACGGTAGGCTTGACATGCTTGATTATAATATAAAGTACACTATTATATTAAGTTTAAGTTGTTCGTTGATAAATATTGCATTGAATCTGATCTTTACTGTTTCAGCTCACTTAACACATTTTGTACTTTTACACTTTCTGCCTGTTGATGCGTCGCGCTGTCCAATCAGAGGCGGCCAAATTTGCATATTACAGGAAGGATTTCTGGGATAGCATTGAGTTTACAGTTCAGAGGGCTCTGGCTTCTTTAGACGCTGTCTTCTTAAAACTGAATAAATATTTAAAAAGAGCCAAATGAGCCAGTCTTTTGAACGGCTCTTTTCAAAGAACGGATCAAAAAGATGCGGATCCCATCAAAGAGCCACAAATCCCATCTCTACTAGCGCGCCCTGCCCGCGCTGGTTCTTTGGGGGAGGAGGGCAGAGGACTCTGGCTGTGCGGGGCGTGGCATTACAGTCTAGCTGCTATCGGTCTTCTAAGCAAAGTCTCTGTTCCAAGTTCCTGGCAGTTTCAAAAGCTTATAAAAAACCTACATCATGTCACAGAGCGTTAATCTCGCGATAAAAAAAATTATCGCCGTTAAAATTGAGTCAAGTTAACGCGTTAATAACGCGACATTTTTGACAGCACTAATATATATATATATATATATATATATATATATATATGTATATATAGCGCGTGGCGAGCCAGCCGCCCACTCAGTCGAGTACATGTTGTCACTAGTCGCCCGTACCCTTTCCAACTCGCATTGGCGAGTGAGCGACCGCCCGTTTCGATCCCTGAACGTAGCTATACAGTCTGGTTAGTCAAATGACTTTCTATGGATTTGCCCACCAAGTTGCCTTCGCCTTGTCCATGGCTAACGTTAACACATAGCTAGTTAAATGGTAGTTAGCATGTAAAAACGGAGTTACGCTAACATGAATAACATTAACTTAACTGAAGTCCTTTCAGAAATGTTTTAGCATAATCTTGCCAAATAAACAGAATGTAGAAATATTTATTTTCTAGTAGCGTTAGCTACCCAGTATGATTTCGAGTTTGAACAGAGTTTGCTAGCATGTCAGGTGGCGCTTCACTGACTAGCTAGCTTAACGTTAAACCACCATGATGGCCCAGCATGCGTTCATTTTGTGAATTCACATTTCTGTCTTTGGTAACGGCGTTAGGTTTTGTAAGCGTTGTGGCAATAATACAACGATGCATTCACAGAAAATGTACTTTTAATACTTAAGTATTTTTAAAAGCAAGTACTTCAGTACTTTAACTGAAGTAAAAAATTGACTCGACAACTTGCACTTGTATCGGAGTCACATTTAACCAGTGGGATCTGTACTTTGACTTAAGTAATGAAGTTGGGTGCTTTGTCCACCTCTGCCAACAGCAGCTCTGACAGTAGTTCTTGCCATAATTCAATTCGGGTTCTATATTAACGTGGTTGTTCGAATCGGTTCTCATTTCCATAACAACCTGGATGACGGGCGTGCCATACAAGCAAATTAAAACGTTTATACGCTGAAGCTTTCAGTGAGATATTTATTTAGCATTTGTGGAAAGAGAGTCTCCAGTCTTGGAGGTCATTTAAAAAAAAAAACGTCATTAGCAAATTGCTGCGCTATAAGACGAATACAACCCCTCTGTATAATACTCATCTTCAGAGTGGTAAAGGCATCCTGTCGTTGATTAGTTCTCCATTACAGCATGCCCTGTCGTGTTCGATTCCTCGTTTGAGTGACTGCGTGCCCGGTCCTGAAATACAACGTAGCTACAAATGATCATTCATTCACTCACCAGTCCCTGGTACCTGAAGGAGTCATACACGCTCCTGATAAAGAGCCAGAAAGGCCACAAGTACTCAAAGCGAAACTCCAGGACAAAGTCTGCCAGTAGCACCAGAGCCCACACGAGCAGGAACTTCAGGTAGAGGAAGGTACTGCAAGACACAAGGTATAGGACACGGATCAGAAACGTGCATTCATAACAATAAATAACTAACTGGAAAAAAAAAAAGTTTGGACACACCTTTGAATTCAATCCCTGTGTCTGAAATCACTCACTACTCACTGTACAGTCTTCTCTACGGGCACTTTTAAAGTGGCGCACCACCAAGTTATAATTCTGGCCCGCTGCCCTTCCCTTGGCCAAAAAAACCCCCAAAAAACGTACCTTCATCATCTCATCTCATTATCTGTAGCCGCTTTATCCTGTTCTACAGGGTCGCAGGCAAGCTGGAGCCTATCCCAGCTGACTACGGGTGAAAGGCGGGGTACACCCTGGACAAGTCACCAGGTCATCACAGGGCTGACACATAGACACAGACAACCATTCACACTCACATTCACACCTACGGTCAATTTAGAGTCACCAGTTAACCTAACCTGCATGTCTTTGGACTGTGGGGGAAACCGGAGCACCCGCACGCAGACACGGGGAGAACATGCAAACGCCGCACAGAAAGGCCCTCGCCGGCCACTGGGCTCAAACCCGGACCTTCTTGCTGTGAGGCGACAGCGCTAACCACTACACTACCGTGCCGCCCCGTACCTTCATCAGTATACACCAAATAAATCGTATTCGCGTTATCATAATTTTGTTACTATTTAATACGCAGAAGACCATTAAACGAATGCATACGGGGCTACCTCAAGCGGCCACGCGAGTGCAGCAGAAAACCATCCGGCTGGCTGCATACAGATTGTGACCCAGAGCTGTGCAGATTGAGATCCATCCCTGCGTTACGCTACACCGCACATTACACTATACTGACACATAGTAATGCTGGAAGCTACAAGCTGCAGCCAGCCAGCAGCTAAATAACTTTATGGGTGTTTGTAGCGTTATTGTGCAACGCTTATCTATTGTCTTTTCTGACCATACACACTTAGTGATCATATAACAGCACACACACATTAGTTAAGTTCAGGTCTTTTATTTTACGTATCTGTGATTGTGTAGGCGATACCAGCTGGGAGGTCCGTATCGTGAAATACCGTGACCGAGGTCTTGAAAGTACTGAGCGAGGCCCTCTGGGCCGAGGTCAGTATTCAAGGCCGAGGTCACAGTATTTCACCATACGGACCGAACTTAAGCTGGTAAATAATATATTTATTTTTTTCTTTTCCAAATTCTAACAGAAAACGAGAGCGCCCGAAAGGGAAAACCGAGCCGAGCCGCCATTTTGAATCCTCATTCACGGCTGTAATGCAAATAGCTTCCTCCTCGGTATACAAGTGCACTTCCATGGCAGGAAAAAAACTACATTTTGCCGCCTATATAGTCCCCTATTTATACAAAACTGAGTCATTCAGGATTCAGCCATGTTTTTGCTCAGTGTTAGCAACAGTTAGAGGTTTTTAGCTTTCTCCTGAAATGTTTTCTTTTATTTCTTCTTCTTCCTCAAGGTAGTAAAACTCGCTTTCGCTGTGAACACTGTCGTTATCGCTATCCATGCTGTAAAATTAATGCTGTTCTCCTGAGAAATGCTGCAAAAATTTATAAGACTTTTGATAATCTTAGAAATAAATCTTATTAAAAAAAAAAAAAGATAAATATTGACAAAAAAAATGCTACCATGCTGTTTGTTGTGAATGAGCGAGTCGCCAGAGGTCCGTAACTGGGATCCGTACCGTAGGATACAGACCCGCTCGCCAGCCAATCAGAGCGCAGGATTTGATGGAAACCGCACCATGAAAAAAATAAATGCATTTATTGTAATTGGGTATTTGGTTTATGCATGGAAGTTTATATTTTTTTCTGTGTGAAAAATAAATGATTAATTCAGGGATGCGCAACAGGTGCATCAGTCTCAACTGAAAATGTCAAACGAGTCTCACATTGACAATAAAGCTGTTATGTACAGTAAGAACGTGTTAATTTTTGTAAAATGATTTTAACAATGATTTAGCATTTCCGATCCATTTATTGGCCAGTTTCACTGTCAAAAAAGCCCAAAGTCTGTCAGCTTCAGGGGGACTTCGTCCCTCTGGCCCCCCACTAGACCCCACTGGGGGCCTAGGCGGCCCCCAAACCCCCGGCACCACCTTTTATTTTTGAAAAGTAGAGAACCCTGCTATATAGTGGACTATATAGTGAGTTCGCCATTTTGTAGTGCTGTCCGAATGTATAGTGAGGATTATTACACCCCATATATACCCCTTTTCCACCAAATCAGTTCCAGGGCTGGTTCGGGGCCAGTGCTGGTGCTGCTTCACAACTCGTTCAACTTGCGAGCCAGCTGAGAACCAGTTTGCTTTTCCATAGCTCGCGGTGCCAAGGGAAGCCACGTCATTACGTCGCTGTATACGTCAGTTACGTCGCTGTATACGTCAGTTACATCGCTACGTTTGCAGAAACCTTGGCGCGAATATCGAAGCAAAAACAACACGGAAGAAGCAGCAGCAGCAATAATAATAATAATAATAATAATAATAATAATAATAATAATGGATAACTTCGCGTTTGTACAGCTGCCGCTTCTCGTCGCTTAAAAATGGCGATCTTTCGCGGTCTTGTTATTGGTCTCAACAACTCCGCCCCGCCCCCCCCCGCTGACATAAGCAGTTCTTTCCTCTGGCCCAGCAGAGAGTTGGTGCTAGCCTGGAACCGGTTTTTCTGGCCCCAGACCCAGTTCTTTGTCAGTGGAAACAGAAAACCCGGTTCCAAACTAAGCACTGGCCCCGAACCAGCCCTGGAACGGCTTTGGCGGAAAAGGGGCAATAGTGGATTCATAGTATCCCACAATGCATCATGAAAAGTAGTGTACAACCAGTCATCACTAACCAAGCAATGTCCCATCATGCATTGCAGTCGCGCTAAAAAAAAAAGAAAAAAAAGTGTATTGGGGTAAACGGACGGAAAAAGAAACATTATAAACGGACATTCAAGTACAATCAAAAATAGTAAGAGGACAGAAAAGTTTAAATGGAACAAGACAGATAGAGGGAAGGATAGAGCATGAGATTGACAGGCGGATCGGTGCAGCCTCCGCAGTGATGCGGTCGCTTTACTGGTCCATCGTGGTGAAGAAGGAGCTGAGCCAAAAGGTGAAGCTCTCGATTTACTGGTCGATCTACGTTCCGACTCTCACCTATGGTCATGAGCTTTGGGTAATGACCGAAAGAACAAGATCGCGGACACAAGCGGCCGAAATGAGTTTCCTTCGCAGGGTGGCTGGGCGCTCCCTTAGAGATAGGGTGAGAAGCACAGTCACTTGGGAGGAGCTCGGAGTAGAGCCGCTGCTCCTCCACATCGAGAGGAACCAGCTGAGGTGGCTCGGGCATCTTTTTCGGATGCCTCCTGGACGCCTCCCTGGGGAGGTGTTCCAGGCATGTCCCCTCGGGAAAGACCCAGGACACGCTGGAGGGACTATGTCTCTCGGCTGGCCTGGGAACGCCTCGGTGTTCTTCCCGAGGAGCTGGCCGAGGTGTCTGGGGAAAGGGAAGTTTGGGCTTCCATGCTTAGACTGCTGCCTCCGCGACCCGGCCCCGGATAAAGCGAAAGAAGACGAGACGAGAAGACAGATAAAATACAAGAATAAAAAAAAAAAAAAAAAGTTACAGTGCAAAACGAGGAATTAATCAAAAGCCTCAAAGCCAGCAGCAAACAAGAAAGTATTCAGTCTTGATTTAAAAGAACTGAAAGATGCAACACACACAAAGTATTTTGTATTTATTAATGTAGAGAAATATGCTCAGTATAATATGGATTTATTATTTTGAAAACCCTCCAGCCGACTGATCTCGAAAGCGTTTTTCCCCCATTTAATCAGTGAGCTCACAATATAGTCCTCAGTACAGTAATTCCCTATATAGTGAGTAGTGATTGATTTCAGAGACAACAAATGTTTTTTCTTCATTTTAATGAATTAAAAAGACACTTCATGTCTTAAAATAATAATGGATGTAATTTCTCAGTTCTCGATATAATACTGTACGGATTACGACAGTTGTGGTGTGGAATAGGCCCATTTACTGTATTTATTATTTACTATTTGATCTCAAAACGCATTAAGAAGGCAAGAATCTCCTCCACTAATTAACTTTTGACGAGGCACACTTGTTAACTGAAAAGTATTCCAGGTGACAACCTCATGAAGCTGGTTAAGACAATGACAAGTGTGCAAAGTATCAAGGTAAACACTGGCTACTTTGAAGAATCTAAAAAACACAACACACAACTTTTTGTTTACCACATAATACCATATAATTATTTCATAGCTGTGATGTCTTGGGGGCGGCACGGTGGTGTAGTGGTTAGCACGGCCACCTCACAGCAAGAAGGTTCTGGGTTTGAGGCCAGCGGGGACCTTTGTGTGGAGTTTGCATGTTGTCTGCGTGGGTTTCCTCCGGTTTCTCCAACAGTCCAAAGACATGCAGTTACAGTGATGCTTGAAAGTTTGCGAACCCTTAAGAATTTTCTATATTTCTACATATATGACCTAAAACATCATCAGATTTTCACACAAGTCTTAAAAGTAGATAAAGAGAACCCAGTTAAACAAATGAGACAAAAATATTATACTTGGTCATTTATTTATTGAGGAAAATTATCCAATATTACATATCTGTGAGTGGCAAAAGTATGTGAACCTCTAGGATAAGCAGTTAATTTGAAGGTGAAATTAGAGTCAGGTGTTTTCAATCATTGGGATGACAATCAGGTGTGAGTGGGCGCCCTGTTTTATTTAAAGAACAGGGATCTATCAAAGTCTGATCTTCACAACACATGTTTGTGGAAGTGTATCATGGCACGAACAAAGGAGATTTCTGAGGACCTCAGAAAAAGCATTGTTGATGCTCATCAGGCTGGAAAAGGTTACAAAACCATCTCTAAAGAGTTTGGACTCCACCAATCCACAGTCAGACAGATTGTGTACAAATGGAGGAAACTCAAGACCATTGTTACCCTCTGCAGGAGTGGTCGACCAACAGAGATCACTCCAAGAGCAAGGCGTGTAATAGTCGGCGAGGTCACAAAGGACCCCAGGGTAACTTCTAAGCAACTGAAGGCCTCTCTCACATTGGCTATTGTTAATGCTCATGAGTCCACCATCAGGAGAACGCTGAACAGCAATGGTGTGCATGGCAGGGTTGCAAGGAGAAAGCCACTGCTCTCCAAAAAGAACATTGCTGCTCGTCTGCAGTTTGCTAAAGATCACGTGGACAAGCCAGAAGGCTATTGGAAAAATGTTTTGTGGACGGATGGGACCAAAATAGAACTTTTTGGTTTAAATGAGAAGTGTTATGTTTGGAGGAAGGAAAACACTGCATTCCAGCATAAGAACCTTATCCCATCTGTGAAACATGATGGTGGTAGTATCATGGTTTGGGCCTGTTTTGCTGCGTCTGGGCCAGGACGGCTTGCCATCATTGATGGAACAATGAATTATGAATTATACCAGCAAATTCTAAAGGAAAATATCAGGACATCTGTCCATGAACTGAATCTCAAGAGAAGGTGGGTCATGCAGCAAGACAACAACCCAAAGCACACAAGTCGTTCTACCAAAGAATGGTTAAAGAAGAATAAAGTTAATGTTTTGGAATGGCCAAGTCAAAGTCCTGACCTTAATCCAATGGAAATGTTGTGGAAGGACCTGAAGCGAGCAGTTCATGTGAGGAAACCCACCAACATCCCAGAGTTGAAGCTGTTCTGTACGGAGGAATGGGCTAAAATTCCTCCAAGCCGGTGTGCAGGACTGATCAACAGTTACCGGAAACGTTTAATTGCAGTTATTGCTGCACAAGGGGGTCACACCAGATACTGAAAGCAAAGGTTCACATACTTTTGCCACTCACAGATATGTAATATTGGATCATTTTCCTCAATAAATAAATGACCAAGTATAATATTTTTGTCTCATTTGTTTAACTGGGTTCTCTTTATCTACTTTTAGGACTTGGGTGAAAATCTGATGATGTTTTAGGTCATATTTATGCAGAAATATAGAAAATTCTAAAGGGTTCACAAACTTTCAAGCACCGCTATAGGTTAACTGGCTACTCTGCAAATTGTCCATAGGTGTGAATAGTTGTTTCCTAAGCCCAGAAATGGGAGAATTGTGGCAGGAAGTGTATCTGGTGTAAAACTATGCTCCAATTAATAGGACACATGGATCAATCGGGTCCACATGGCAGCGACCCTACATACATCAGTGGGACAAGCTGGAAGAAGTGACGGCGTTGTGATGTCTTCAGTACTGTTCAATGTAGAAAATAATCAAAATACAGCAAAACCGATGAATGAGTAGATGGGGGCAGCCATGTGCCCAAAGGGTTGGCGGTTTGATTCCCGGGATTGGCAGGAAAAACGTGAGCGGAGTGGAGTGAAAGAACAGCACTTTCCCTTCCCTCTGTATCATGACTGAAGTGCTGTTGAACAAGGCACTGAACCTCCAACTGCTCCCTGGGTGCTGTCGCAGATCTGCCTACTGCTCTGGGCAGGGCTCGAAATTAACTTTTTTTCTTTGTGTCCCCCAGTGGTCCCGAATTCTGTGTTGTATTGTCCCGAATGGAAGCAATAGTGTCCCCATTTTTTTTCCTCTCTGAAATAACCAGTGGTTAATATTATCATATGAAGTTACTATTATATTTGTAACTATGCGATTTTGAACCCTTTATATCATTTTTACAATAAGTCACAAGACACAAGCGACACGTCCTATACATCATCTACTTCAAAATTACAGTTATTGCATTTTCAGTTGATTAAACTTTGGCGATCTCACTGTATGAATAGATACCCGTTTATTTAAAGGGGCCAACTAGCTCATTCAGAAAATGTTTCAACTCCCTACATCTGCAGTACACTTTAGTTGAAAATAAGATCCCTTTTATGTTCATTTCATCTACTTATACCTTCAATATCTGTTGGCACTTATAAGGCCAACTTATAATTTTCACCATTACCGTTATCCATTTTTATGAACTTTCCGTTATCCATTTTTATGAACTTTCCGTTATCCATTTTTATGAACTGTCGCTGCCGAAACGTGGGTGCAAATGTTAGCAACATCAGCATAGTGCCAGGTCCGAGCCTAGTTGTGCTGCTGACTGACTAAACTTTCTGAACTAGAAAGACACCAAGAAAACTCACTTATTCTGTTGAACGGTATCTTCCGTCAATATCATCCACATCATTCCTGTTGTATTTTATAACGTGTCTAACAGTGTTCATTAAGTTCATTCAGTTGCTCGCGTTGCCTGCAGACCAGGCGATGACACTTTGGATCCTGAAGGTCCCGGAGACGTTATGTCTGGGCTTTCAGTTTCTTCCCCGCGGTCGGTCCGCTTCAACCACTTAAGCATTTTTGTTCTGGCAAGAGTCGGCGCAGCGTGTGCGGTAGCAATTCCATTCCAAGTCCATATAATGCGGACTCCGGCCGAAGATTCTAGAACAGAACGCGCTGCTCTGTAGCCTACGGATGCAGGTGCATCAAAAGTGTAGCTACGAATGTATTTTTCGCTGTTAACGTTTTAAAATTAAAATTGACAAATTAGGTGAATGTCTACGTATGTGTTACGGCTTTGTAAATAATATTAATGTAGAACTTTTTTTCTAGATCTATTTTTTTCCATTGTCCCGGGATTGTCCCAGATATGATAATTTTGTGTCCCGATGACATTTTTTATGGTCCCCGGGACGTCGGGACACCATTAGTTTCGAGCGCTGGCTCTGGGTATGTGTTTGTGTGTGTTCACTGCTTCAGATGGGTTAAATGCAGATGAGGAATTTCACTGTGCTCGAGTGTACAGGTGACAAAAAGTCTTCTTCATCGCCTTCTTCTGCATGTCCAAACTTTTGATTGGTATTCTCCATGCACACGTCATGTATATGTTGGAAGATCTTTTCCCAGAAGGGCGGTGTAGTGGTTAGCATTGTCACCTCACAGCAAGAAGGTCCTGCGTTCGAGCCGAGTGGCTGGCGAGGGCCTTTCTGTGTGGAGTTTGCATGTTCTCCCCGTGTCTGTGTGGGTTTCCTCCAGGTGCTCCGGTTTCCTCCAAAAGACATGCAGGTTAGGTTAACTGGTGACTCTAAATTGAGCGTAGGTGTGAATGTGAGTGTGAATGGTTGTCTGTGTCTATGTGTCAGCCCTGTGATGACCTGGCGACTTGTCCAGGGTGTACTCCGCCTTTCGCCTGTAGTCAGCTGGGATAGGCTCCAGCTTGCCTGCGACCCTGTAGAACAGGATAAAGCGGCTAGAGATAATGAACGGATAGATGGATCTTTTCCCAGAATAGTAGATCTGTTCTCAATTCACTCAAACTTCAGCTAAATTGTGAAAGAAACTTTCATCAGGTGTCACACATTGATTGATTGATTGATTGATTAATGAACTCTGATTAATGTGTGACACCTGATGAAAGTGTCTCATAATTTAGCTGGAGTTAAATGAGATGCTCTGCATCTCTTCTCAGGATGTGCCCATACCATCTCAGTAAGAGAGATGAGACAGAGATGGTACGGGCACATCCTGAGAAGAGATGCAGAGCATGTTGGAAGGAGAATGTTGAGGATGGAGCTGCCAGGCACACGAAAACGAGGAAGGCCAAAGAGGAGATACATGGATGTGGTGAGAGAGGACATGAAAGTGGCAGGATGCAGAAGACAGGGAGCAATGGAGACAAAAGACCCACTGTGGGATCTGCTCCCTAACTGGGAGCAGCCAAATGAAGAAGAAGAAGAAACTGGAGTTAAATGAGAACAAATCTACTGTTCTAAAATCCCACAGCAGTTGATACATTTTCAGCAGGCCAGGAACAAACATCTAGCTGCTATCATGAAGAGATAAGTCAGCTGGGTTCAATGCCCGAACTGATAACCACTCTTGCCAGAGCGGTTGGGGGTTAGGTACTTTGCTCAAGGTCTAGGGAATCAAACCAGCAACCTTTTGATCCCAAGCTGTTTCTCTAACCATTAGGCTATGGCTTCCTCTTAGATGAAATAAACATGCAGCAGGCTCATTAACTGACAGATGAACTTTGAGCGAGAACTTGATTTAGAGGGATACATGTAAAGCAAACCTACTGTGCACAAAAAAAAAAAAATCACCACACTTGATGATGGAGAAAATCCGTTGTAACCCATAGAACGATAAGCCACAAGAGCTCAATCAACGAGTGACACCTGATGAAAGTTTTTCACAATTTAGCTGGAGTTAAAGGAGATGCTCTGCAAGTAAGAGAGATGAGACTGAGATGGTACGGGCACATCCTGAGAAGAGATGCAGAGCATGTCGGATGGAGCTGCCAGGCACACGAAAACGAAGGCGGCCAAAGAGGAGATACATGGATGTGGTGAGAGAGGACATGAAAGTGGCAGGATGCAGACGAAAGATCTGCTGTGGCCAAGCGGTTGATACATTTTCAGCAAGCCAGGAACAAACATCTAGCTGCTATCATGATGAGATAAGTCAGTCGGGTTCAACGCCCGAACTGATAACTGGGGGTTAGGTACCTTGCTCAAGGTCTAGGGAATCGAACCAGCAACCTTTTGATCCCAAAGCTGTTTCTAACCATTAGGCTATGGCTCCCCCTTAGATGAAATAAACATGCAGCAGGCTCATTAACTGACAGATGAACTTTGAGCTAGAACTTGATTTAGAGGGATACATGTAAAGCAAACCTACTGTGCACAAAAAAAAAAAAAAATCACCACACTTGATGATGGAGAAAATCAGTTGTAACCCATAGATCGATAAGCCACAAGAGCTCAATCAACGAGTGACACCTGATGAAAGTTTTTCACAATTTAGCTGGAGGTAAAGGAGATGCTCTGCAAGTAAGAGAGATGAGACTGAGATGGTACGGGCACATCCTGAGAACAGATGCAGAGCATGTCGGATGGAGCTGCCAGGCACACGAAAACGAAGGCGGCCAAAGAGGAGATCCAGGGATGTGGTGAGAGAGGACATGAAAGTGGCAGGATGCAGACGAAAGATCTGCTGTGGCCAAGCGGTTGATACCAGGGGCGTGTTTAGCCTATTTTTGGGGGTGCTCAAGCACCCCCAAAAACGAGCTCAGCACCCCCTAGCTCAGCACCCTCAAAAACACTGCTTTTGGATGTAATTTTCAAAAATAAGTGCCCTTGCGCACTGCGCAATGAATGTGTGCGCGGGCGTGTGTGTTCTTGAATTCACCTGTTACGTGATAGTTCTATGAGCAGTAAAATCCCTCTCCTCCTTGCGTCCCCTCTGATTGGGTTGCCTGTCCACGCGAGTGCTTGCTACGACATGGTGTTTTTTTTAACTGGATTCCACGCCGATGAGGAACTCGAAGTAGCACCTGAGTATTACTGGCATAGCGAGATGTGAAGGTACGGACTGGAGTTAAGTAATTAACAATTACCACTGTTCAAAATGAATAGCTCCAACAATACAAATGCAGTAGCAGATCTTCTCATCTCATCTCATTATCTCTAGCCGCTTTATCCTTCTACAGGGTCGCAGGCAAGCTGGAGCCTATCCCAGCTGACTACGGGCGAAAGGCGGGGTACACCCTGGACAAGTCGCCAGGTCATCACAGGGCTGACACATAGACACAGACAACCATTCACACTCACATTCACACCTACGCTCAATTTAGAGTCACCAGTTAACCTAACCTGCATGTCTTTGGACTGTGGGGGAAACCGGAGCACCCGGAGGAAACCCCCGCGGACACGGGGAGAACATGCAAACTCCGCACAGAAAGGCCCTCGTCGGCCCCGGGGCTCGAACCCAGGACCTTCTTGCTGTGAGGCGACAGCGCTAACCACTACACCACCGTGCCGCCCAGTAGTAGATCTTGTTTAGTTAAAAATATAACGTAAATATTGTAAATGTGTAGATATCATAGTTTATTGGGTCAGCTTCTGTTAAAACATTGCACAAGTCTGGTCTTGTCTAGTTAAGTCTAGTCTAAATGTGGAATAAATGTGGAAACACTGTTGTTCAAGCCAGGTGCCTCTGTCAGCTCTGGGGGCTAAGCACCCCCAAAGATCAGATGCTAGAATCGCCCCTGGTTGATACATTTTCAGCAAGCCAGGAACAAACATCTAGCTGCTATCATGATGAGATAAGTCAGTCGGGTTCAACGCCCGAACTGATAACTGGGGGTTAGGTACCTTGCTCAAGGTCTAGGGAATCGAACCAGCAACCTTTTGATCCCAAAGCTGTTTCTAACCATTAGGCTATGGCTCCCCCTTAGATGAAATAAACATGCAGCAGGCTCATTAACTGACAGATGAACTTTGAGCTAGAACTTGATTTAGAGGGATACATGTAAAACAGAAAATAAAATAAAATCATCAGACTTGATGATGGAGAAAATCAGTTATCATAGACTGATCAGCCATAAGAGCTGAATGAGTGAGATCTGATGAAAGTTTCCTCCGCAGGAGTGGGATGGGAACAGCTCTGGGTGATCCAGACCAGCACATCAGCTGCAGATGTGCACTCCCTCCCTCCCTCCAGCTGTCTGGGCTGTTCAGTGAGTGGTTAGTTAGCAGAGTGTCTGAGCTAAAAGCTAAAGCTAGGCCGTTATCACTCCGCCCAGCTGCAGCGGTTCCCAGCTGTGTTTCGGACCGGGCCGCGGTGCGCCTCCTCCCGCCTACCTGCCGTGCATTCCCTCGGTGATTCGGCTCCGCTTTACCGGGCGGCGGAGTTTGCTGCAGTCCGCATTGCGCCGCTTCATTCTCGCTCCCTTTTCCAGCAGTTTGTTTGTTTGTTTGTTTATTTCCCAACTCTTGTATACCGGGTTAAACTCACACTAACACCGCCCGCAACTCCAGCACGCGCACAGCAAATCAATAACAACAACTCCAACTAGACAGACAGACAGACAGACGCCCCGCCCACTTTTAAATCCGACGTCATGACGTACTCTGAGCGCGTCTTCGCTTCCGGCCCTGAAGATGGCGGCGCGCGCAGGAGGAGAGCTGCCTCCTGGACTCAGTGTTCATTAGAGCTGGGATTTATGGCTCTTTGATGGGATCCGCATCTTTGTGATCCGTTCTTTGAAAAGAGCCGTTCAAAAGACTGGCTCATTCGGCTCTTTTTAAATATTTATTCAGTTTTAAGAAGACAGCGTCTAAAGAAGCCAGATCCCTCTGCTTAGACAGTGACATCAATATTTCTGGACATACCTTTTATATAAAGCAACCTAGACTTACATTATTGTAACCCCTAAACGCTCATAAATAACCATTAAAAAACAATGAGGGCTTCAATGAATGTCCATGCAGAACGGCTTTTCTGTAAAAAAAAAAAGAACCCACTCAAGAACATAGTTATCAAGAACGCAAGTATATTTTATAGAAAAACACTTGTTTTACAAAAATATTTAAGTCTGAGGGCGGCACGGTGGTGTAGTGGTTAGCGCTGTCGCCTCACAGCAAGAAGGTCCTGGGTTCGAGCCCCGGGGCCGGTGAGGGCCTTTCTGTGTGGAGTTTGCATGTTCTCCCCGTGTCCGCGTGGGTTTCCTCCGGGTGCTCCGGTTTCCCCCACAGTCCAAAGACATGCAGGTTAGGTTGACTGGTGACTCTAAATTGACCGTAGGTGTGAATGTGAGTGTGAATGGTTGTCTGTGTCTATGTGTCAGCCCTGTGATGACCTGGCGACTTGTCCAGGGTGTACCCCGCCTTTCGCCCGTAGTCAGCTGGGATAGGCTCCAGCTTGCCTGCGACCCTGTAGAACAGGATAAAGCGGCTACAGATAATGAGATGAGATGAGATTTAAGTCTGAGATACAAAATAGATACAACTACAAACAAATCAAATCAAGTTTATTTGTACAGCGCTTTTAACAATAAACATTGTCGCAAAGCAGCTTTACAGAATTTGAACGACTTAAAACATGAGCTAATTTTATCCCTAATCTATCCCCAATGAGCAAGCTTGTGGCGACGGTGGCAAGGAAAAACTCCCTCAGACGACATGAGGAAGAAACCTCGAGAGGAACCAGACTCAAAAGGGAACCCATCCTCATTTGGGCAACAACAGACAGCCTGACTATAACATTAACAGTTTTAACAGGTATAACCCTCAACTGTCCTCATGGGGCCGTCCTTCACAGGAGTGGGGCGATAAAACTCCGACCAGACACAGGGCACCAGGATGGATCAAGCAGGTCCGAGGGGCAGAAGAGGCCAGCATCTCAATCCCAGGATCAACATGTAACTCAGAGGGACAGATTGGGGCGGGAGAGAAAGAAAACACGTTGTTAGGTATACCCTAAAAATGACAAGTATTAAATCTGTGTGGTAGGCTCGCAGAGACGAGAGTCTTTACATCAGGCATAACACACAATGGCATGTTAATATGATAAAAAATATATCATGACCTGCTCTGGCTGGATGCTTGATTGGGTGATGGGAGCACACTCCTCAGCAATGATGAGATGCAGATGGGACCCTTAGGGCTGGCCAAGACAATTCAGTTACATTTCACCGGGTCTGGGACATGCGACAGAATGTCTGACGGCCGATTCCCTGCAGGCTACGATAGCCAGTCGATGGTATGTGAATTGCAATACAGTGATAACCTAAAGCTGTATGTATAAGCTCTTACAATAAATATAACACAAGAACTAGTTATCACACGAACATTTTAATAGAAAAAAAACAAACTTTCTATATTAAATATATTGAAATTGTAACAAAAATAGATACAACTAAACGGTCAGATAAATAGATAAAGTTATAACAAGAACACAAGATTATTTTAATAGGAAAAAACAAACTATTAATGCAAAAAATATATTATTAGAAAAATAGATACAACTAGACAAACAGAAATAAATAAAATACACAAAAATAGAACAAACAAAATGACGATAGAATAAATTAAATGAACGTCCGTGCAAAGTAGTTTTCCCACAATATTATCATTAATATCACACAACAACATTATAAACTATATACAAAACAATTTGAACTATTAGGCAAACAGATAAAACTTGAATAAATAAAAGGCAAATGCTGTTTAGCCTACTTCTTGTCCTTGGGCAAAAGCTTTTTCATCTGAAACACAGTACAGAAAAAGAACGACAGAAAGAACGGCTCCCCCAGCTCGAGACTTGGTTCTCATCGTTCATGCCTAGGAGCCGTTCAAAAGAATCGGTTCGTTCGCGACCTGTTGAATTTTGCTGGGTTCCAGCTCATACAGGCCTCAAGGGTGATGAAGTTGGAGATAAAACTGCCAAGGAAGCTTTAGGTTATCACTGTATTGCAATTCACATACCATTAGGAAAAGGGGAAGCTAAATCTCTTATCAAATCAGTAACTATGAGTAGATGGCAAGATGAATGGGACACAAACCCAAAGGGCAGGCAATACTTTAATGTGCAACAACAGATTGGTGGGAAAAGAATCACTTCAGTGGGGCTGGGAAGGAAGGTGGAAGTTACATACACAAGGCTGAGACTAGGACACACTGGCCTCAATGCCACACTACATGTCTTGGGGAAAACTAATGGACTTTGTGCTGAATGTCAAGTTATGGAAGACGTAGAACACATTCTTTTCTGCTGTAAGAAATATAACGATCATAGGGAAAAATGGTTAGAACAAGCAGGTAAAGAAGGAGACATTCATAACATTCTGAAAGAGGAGGGAATGCAGGGAAAGAGTATTAAAGCCCTTATGACATATCTGACAGACACTAGACTAATGGGAAGAATTTAGTTCCTTACACTTTCCTAATTCCCTTATATATAATTTTTTTTCCCCTATCATGCCGAAGACTTGACCTGACCAACTCACACACTCCTATACAGTAGGTGGCGATATACAATTAAATATTGTGAAACACCATTAATCAGAAGAAGAAGAGGAGAGCTGCACAGACTGTAGAGCAGGGGTCACCAAACTACGGCCCGCGGGCCAGATCTGGCCCGCTACCCCCCTTTGACCGGCCCCCCAGCCCCTCTGCCCCCCATCACTTGAACCGGCCCTATGAGGCAATCCCCAAAAGTGGTCATGGCCTATTTTTTTAAATTGCTTTTTGGCAAATAATAACATGTCTGCATCTTGTATTTTGTTGATTTTATCAATTAAAATTGATATTTAGTTATAAAATGAACTATTCATATTTTCCGAATTTTCGTCATATGCTCGCGATCAAGCAGTGACAGGCAGCGCATGCGCAGAGAACTGTCAGTGTTCAGGACAGTAAAATGGCTAGCGGTAAGCGAAAAGCTGACAGAGAGTGCAGAGTTTTTTAAAGAACAGTGGACCACTGATTATTTTTTCGTTCGGTGTAAGGACCGTGCAGTTTGTCTTGTATGTAAAGAAAGCGTGCCGGTTTTCAAAGAATATAATCTGCGTCGTCACTACGAAACCCGCCAGAAAGAGTATGCTAGTTTGCGAGGGCAAACAAGAGAAGACAGGATTCGGAGGATGAAATGCGGACTGGCTGCACAACAGAATGTATTCCTTCGCCAAACCCAGATCAACCAGGCTGCTGTCCGAGCTAGCTATAAGGTAGCTCACCTACTAGCTACCCATGGAAAGCCGTTTACTGATGGGGACTTTGTTAAAGTATGCATGCTTGCTGTGGCCGAGGAGGTGTGTCCCGACAAGAAGGATGCGCTCAATGCGGTGAGTCTCTCCGCACCTACTATGACCAGGCGAACCGAAGATTTGGGGGACAGCGTGTATGACCAGCTGAATGAGAGAGCGTCAGAATTCGAGTTTTTTGCTTTGGCCATGGATGAGAGCAATGACGTGCAGGACACAGCACAACTGCTGTGATCTATTGACCTATTGCTCATATTATTATAATTTCACTGTTTTTTAAAATGTATTTATTTTATAGGCCTATTTATTTGACCTTTATTAAGTGCTGCATACAATTATTATTTATATTATTAATAATATCAACAGGCGTACCTACAATTTATCATTTTCCACTCACCTTTGCCAGTGTCAATCACCTCAAATAGGCAGATGTTTCTTACCTTGACAGCTTTGATATTATTTTTATTAGAAAATAAATAAATGGAATATCAGTGGTATTTCAAATTAAAACAACGTGTGAAGACTTGATTACTACTTTTGCAAACCACTAGTAAAGATAAACAAATATGTGCCAGGAATCAAGTGTTGATATAGTAGTGTGGCTATAGTAGTGGGGATGGCTGTGCCAGGCTAGTAATCTCTACTACACAATGAGGCCTGCTGGTGGTCATATTTGTCTGGGTCATACAATTCTATGTGATATAGCTGACCCGACCCCGGCCCCCATCACAGTCAGGAACGACAATGTGGCCCCCAGAGAAAAAAGTTTGGTGACCCCTGCTGTAGAGCATGTTCTTATTCACTGTCAAAAATACTATCAGGAGAGACAGGTTTTACAAAGTTTTTTTATCAGGTAACTCAACAAGGGAAGACTTAGTAATTGAAGTTAAACATCTCTTAGCTCACATAAGGAACATGGGACTTACTATTGAGTTTTGTTGGGTGCCAGCCCATATAGGAATTAAAGGCAATGAAATAGCAGACCACATAGCCAAAGAATCCACTGATAAAGAACAGATAGACATTTATATCCCACTGGGAAAAGGAGAAGCTAAAGCCTTAAAGGGATAGTTCGGGATTTTTGACATGAATCTGTATGGCATCCCCATCAATAGTGTCGTGCAAACACACTGACTCACCCCTGACAGCATCCTGTGAGTCCAGTTCTTGTCCAGTTTTGGTCCAGACGAAAGTAGTCCGGCAAGTTTGTTGGGGTCACGAAAGTAAAACGTTTTTCGTCTGAAAACAGTATGTGTTTAAAAGAGTGATATATTTGCATCACAAAACCGTTGCCAAATAAAAAGTCAGACCTCAAAATCGCTTGGCACTATTTTCTCTCCCTCGGTATCACTGCGCGCTGTCATGTTGACATCTGCGCAGGAATCAACACCTTTCCCATTGTTTGGCAGTGATTAGGAGTTCAGATCAGCGGCGCTAACAAGCTAATTTGAGAGCAAGAACAGCGACACATTTATCACCTTCTATAACCTATACAATAATATCTCATCTCATCTCATTATCTCTAGCCGCTTTATCCTTCTACAGGGTCGCAGGCAAGCTGGAGCCTATCCCAGCTGACTACGGGCGAAAGGCGGGGTACACCCTGGACAAGTCGCCAGGTCATCACAGGGCTGACACATAGACACAGACAACCATTCACACTCACATTCACACCTACGGTCAATTTAGAGTCACCAGTTAACCTAACCTGCATGTCTTTGGACTGTGGGGGAAACCGGAGCACCCGGAGGAAACCCACGCGGACACGGGGAGAACATGCAAACTCCGCACAGAAAGGCCCTCGCCGGCCACGGGGCTTGAACCCGGACCTTCTTGCTGTGAGGCAACAGCGCTAACCACTACACCACCGTGCCACCCTATACAATAATATATTTGTGAAAATGGTGCGCACTTGCGACTATCCAGGCTGTAGCAACAAAGATGTGGCTGAATCTCCGCACACATTTCACCGTCGTAGTCAGACATGTTGTCGCTAACTTTGCTAGCAGTAAACAATGTAGTGATGTGTCGGTCGCAAACAATCCGGTTCAAAGAGCCGGCTCTTTGAAGTGAACGACGGGAGCCGGCTCTTCGGTGGGAGCCGAATTAGTTTTTTGTCCTTAGGTGCCTCAGAGAGAGAGAGAGAGAGAGAGAGAGAGTTCAGCTCAGCTGAAGGATGATTGTCTATTTGACAACCATGATCATTGTTTTGTTGCCATGAATTCCTAAAGCTCATGATATAAATTGTCGCTCATAAATTGACAGGTTCGGTCGGCAACCGCCTTGGCATGGCCAGATTAATCTGCGCTATACAACGAGACAGCAGTCATTATAACAGGAGCATATTTGCTGTTCCAGCGGCTTCTCATTACTAGTGGAGCAGAGTGCGGCACTTTATTCTCTTTTTACATGCGCTCAAGGTGCCACATATTTTGTTGCACATTGTTCTGTGTTTGTTAAAATAATTTCCAACTTTGCTTCATAGTTTCTCAGGCCTGATTTATACTTCATAATTTATTTTGTGGCATTTTGTTCAAGGTCGAGTGTGAAATAAAGCCATAAAGGATAAACAGTTGATGTCTTCTGTGTATTTTATATTGGTAATATAACACAGTTTTGCATTATGTTTGTGAGAAAATAATTTATTAATTGGTAAGTAAGTTTTATTTCTATAGCTAGAACATTGTTACACTGCTATACTTTACAAAGCTTTACAATGGCTACAAAAACTAAAAAATAAAATGGAAAACATCCTATTGATAAAATATAAATAATAATGTAATTAATTAACTAGTTAATTGCAGCAATTAAATCAAAAATAAAATCTCAGGAGCCGTTTGGGAGCCGAAAGAGCCGGCTCCTTATAGTAAGAAGAGCCAAAAGAGCCGGCTCCCGAAAAAGAGCCGAAATTCCCATCACTAAAACAATGAATGAAACAGCCGTGGCTGTCACCTGGTGGCAGCGCGCAGTGATAAGAAGGGAGAGAAAATAGTGCCAAGCGATTTCGAGGTCTGACTTTTTATTTGGCAACGGTTTTGTGATGCAAATATATCACTCTTTTGAACACATACTGTTTTGAGACGAAAAACATTTTACTTTCGTGACCCCAACAAACTTGCCGGACTACTTTCGTCTGGACCAAAACTGGACAAGAACTGGACTCACAGGATGCTGTCAGGGGTAAGTCAGTGTGTTTGCACGACACTATTGATGGGGATGCCATACAGATTCATGTCAAAAATCCCGAACTATCCTTTTAATTAAAACAGAGATTATGAAAAGATGGCAAAAAGAATGGGAAACAGAACCCAAAGGTAGACAATACTTTAATATGCAGAGTCAGGTATATGGGGGAAAAGAATAACACCAATGGGATTTAACAGAAATGAGGAGGCAGTATATACAAGATTAAGACTGGGACACACAGGTCTTAATGCAACATTACAGATATTAGGTAAAAGTGATGGTCTTTGTCAAGGATGTAGAGTTAAGGAAGATGTGGAACATGTTTTATTCCATTGTAGTAAATACAGTTATCAAAGACAGAAATGGTTGGAGCTTGAAGCAGGTTCAGACATTCACAGCATACTAAAGGAAGAAGGAATACAGCGAAATAGAATTAAAGCACTAATCATTTATCTTAATGATACAGGCAGGGTGCGATTTGTCAAAAAAACAGAAGGGGGGATGTTTTTTTTTTTAAATCATGAAACGTCATAAAATTAAGGTAACAATAGGCTAACAGCTCAATAACATCTGATGATATCAAATGAATAACACTAAATGAAAACGAACACTAAACCAGAGATAGTAAATTCATCTTCCTATCTCTCTGACTAAATACACGAACACTAACACACAACAAAGTTCGCATTGCTTGTCGCGTTGCTGTGATGTTTCTCTCCCTCCGGATTAAATGGACAGTGACTCGAAAATCACTGAAATACATGAATACTAAATGAACAGTTTGCTCTGATGGCGCAGTTCACAGTGTGCGCAGCTTTCCGATTTAAACTGTTTTTTTCTCATCCTTATACTTCCTGTTTCATGGACTGTAACGGATTTGCTTATTTAGGAATTTTAATACAGAATTTACTTTGAAATTATAATCAGACAAGCCCTGTGATGACCTGGCGACTTGTCCAGGGTGTACCCCGCCTTTCGCCCGTAGTCAGCTGGGATAGGCTCCAGCTTGCCTGCGATCGACCCTGTAGAACAGGATAAAGCGGCTACAGATGAGAATGAGATTATAATCAGACACTCCAACGTCCCCCCTAAAAAAAAAAAATCGGCCGTGAAAAAGGCAGCATCCGCCAAAAGGCGCGCTGTTTGCATCCCTGCATAGAACGCAAAGATATTGTTATTATCTACAATGTATCTATTTGCTGGGGACGTTCGTGAACATCAAAGCTGCCACTTCGGGTCATTTTGAAAGTGAGTGCAATGTAGACCATAGAAAACTGTCTCACAACATGCCGGTCATGTCAACTTTTTTTTGGTTTGTTTGTTTTATTGACGGGGTTGTCCCCGAGGATTTTTTTTCAGCAGAGATAAAAATCAGAGGGGGGGATGATCCCCACCAGCAAATCGCACCCAGGATACAGGTCTAATGAAAAGAATATATATATATTTTTTTTTTTTGCGGGCAGCACGGTGGTGTAGTGGTTAGCGCTGTTGCCTCACAGCAAGAAGGTCCTGGGTTCGAACCCCGGGTCCGGCGAGGGCCTTTCTGTGCGGAGTTTGCATGTTCTCCCCGTGTCCGCGTGGGTTTCCTCCGGGTGCTCCGGTTTCCCCCACAGTCCAAAGACATGCAGGTTAGGTTAACTGGTGACTCTAAATTGACCGTAGGTGTGAATGTGAGTGTGAATGGTTGTCTGTGTCTATGTGTCAGCCCTGTGATGACCTGGCGACTTGTCCAGGGTGTACCCCGCCTTTCGCCCGTAGTCAGCTGGGATAGGCTCCAGCTTGCCTGCTACCCTGTAGAACAGGATAAAGCGGCTACAGATAATGAGATGAGATGAGATATTTTTTTGCCTAGTAATCTGACATAGAATCTGTCCAGTCCCTTCACACACTCCTGTACAGTAGGTGGCGGTATACACAGATTGTGATAATTTGCCATTAAAAAGAAGAAGAAGACAGGAGAGACAGAGTTTTATTGCTCAAGTCGAGGCCGGTGATACACCCTTTAATGTCAGAAATATCTTACAAAGAAGTAATGGGAAAATTTTATCTTATTTGTTTACTTTTTTTGAAAAACACAGGATTATTAAAATTTCTAGATAAGAAGCAACTCCTGTTCCACACTCCAGTCCAGCGGTGGCGGTAATACACCCAAACAGCTGTCAACCGCCATATAAATCAGAAGGAGAGAGAGCGAGAGAGAGGAGAGCAGCGCAGTACAGCACGCGGTGTTGAAGGTATGGGCAGCCCGACACTGATTCATTAGCGTTAAACAGGAAGCGCGCTTGTTTGTGTTTATAAACTGTAAGCTGAGTGTTAGCCGGGTTGTGTCAGACTGCCATGGCTTCACTCAGCTGTGGGGGAGAACAGGGCAGCTGGACTTGCTTGAAGATTCTTGAAAACGTTTCAGCTCCGGTACAGTTTAGTGCATCTGTCCTAGCCTGGCTAACGCGACTTCAAAGCTCTCCGAGCTATTGATCTGGCAAAGATATTCAGCCCAACCGTTTCCCAGAGCCCGTGGTTGACCCGCCTCCCTGAAATGCTTGTTTGCTACTGGTCGAAGCCAGAAAAGGCTGTGATGAAGCTTAAACCAATCACATCACTCTTTCCTCTGACGTATGCGATGCGACGGGGCTAACTGGTAGATTAAACTCTTACCGAAGCCGGTCGGGAGCGAGGCGAAAACATCCTTCCTTTCAATAAATACCTCCAGGGCTGCTCTTTGCTCCGTTTTCAATGAGAACTTCCCGTTGAATGCTTTCAATACAGCATCTATGCGTAATAGATGCGGAAGCGTGAATGAAGCGCTTCCGGCATAGATTCTGTAAACAATCTATGGCTTCCGGTCGCAGTTCTACTACGTCAGTGCCTTGAACACGCCTCTACCCAGGGCCGTTGGAGATGCTCAAAGTTGATTGGCTCCCGATTCTTCAGGAGCTTGGAAGAGCTGTAGATTAGTCCGGTTAACACCAGACCATATCACAAGTGAAATATGGTCTGGAATCCGCCTGTTGAATTTCTCGTAGGGGAGGTGTGGTTTACGATTGTCAGCGGCCGTTTATTGGACGTTGCGAATGTCTATCATTTGGCGTATACGTAGCCCATGGCCAATCATGGCAGTTGTACCCGGTGACGTAGTTAGAGCGACGAAGAAGACGAAGGCAAAACAAAAATAGGAAAACAATGGCACCGAACGATTACTGCTCTAAACTATTCAGAACAGTGTCTAAAGCTTGATCAAAAGTTTGGTTGGTATCGCTCGCCGCCATGTTAAATGTGATCCGTAAACAGTCCCAAAGAGTAGTACGCGTCACCGTCTTTCCACCCCTCCCCACTCTCTGATTGGCTCCCTAACTCAGGCGAGCCTTTAGACCATAGTTTCCATGCTGTCTTTTCAGATCGGAACGATTGTGCAAAGCAGCATGGGATTTCCCAGGCTAGCTGTAGATAGCTTGCCTGGCCAGACTAAAGGCCAATTTATGCTGACAACCCAGTCCTCGCAGACGGCGCCGCAGATAGTGTCTGCGTAGCCCTCCCCACCTTCGCAGACGCTCTGCGCGCACCTCCCAAAAATTGTGACCACCGCAGAAGCCTCGCAGACAAGAGGGCTCCGATTGGTCCACTCTACATCCGCTGTACACGCACTTCCGCTTCCCTACTTTCCCGGTTTGGTTTGTTTTCACGACCGCCATTTTTAAAAACACGAGCGAAGATGGAGCAGCACGAAGAGCGGTTGATCGAGGAAGTGAGGAAGTACGTACATCTATATGACTCCAGTTCTAGTCATTATAAGTAACCGGAGGATAAACACTCCACTAACCACACCCACCAACTACTCCTAGCGACTTCGCACCCCCTTGCGTTGTGGCGGTGAATAACATCGCGCACGCCTATTACTCCCCGCTCAACGATAAATTACAACTGTCTGCGAAAAGCTATCTGCGAAAGCCTTGTCGCAAGAGCATGCAGAGGCCTTAAGCTCGCAACAGGCCCTCGTGTTGCGTCACACTTAGGATGGGCGGGCCCAGGCTACATCTGTCCACACTAGCGAGAAATGTTTGCGGTTTTCTTTCACGGTAGTTGAAATGCACGTGCGCGAAATGTTTCTGTGGTTACCGAGTAACTTCCTTCCGAGAATATGGCGGATGAAACGGCGTGTGTGTGCTTTTTGTTGTCAGTGTACAGTCTGTATTTCTGCTGGTCATTTATTCCGTCGAATCGTATAAAACACACGAGGCAGTTGAGCATCGCTCGTCTCCCCAAAGCTCCAACAAACACATAACTTCGTCTTTGCTCCATGTAGCTCCACGGTCGTTTTGAGCCATTTTGACGTTTTATTTACAGCTGGAAAGCACGGGCGTATTGTATTGTATGAATAACCCGGAAGACGTAGGAATGGTTCATTGCACATGCGCATTGTATTTGTATCGATACAGAACCGCTTCATCTGTCCACACTACAGCGAAGCGCTACAGTACCGATACAAAACCCATACATTTGTGGATTTCGTACCGATACAGTTATAGAGGGATTTCACTGACGTCACCCGAAACCGGAAGTAAACAGACCCTGCGCCATATTGGAAGACCAACAAACTCGTGATTAGGGGAAAATAACGGCAGCGGTATGTGAACCCACGAGAATAAAGTGGAGTGGCAAACAACTTAAACAAATCTGAGCTGTTTTATTTATGATTTATTGGCCCAACAGTAGACTTGAAAGAAACCTGTGTGAGACTTGGCAAAAAAAACTGTGGATATAATGGATAAGTCTGTGCATGATCTGCGGACACTTTGAGGTAAGCAAACGCAAGAAATTCAGATTTAAAACATGCTAAATTGGCCCCAAGTTGATAACTGTATGAGGAGCAAGCCTCCCAGACTTCTACAATTTAATAATAATAATTTAGGATGGTTTGGGGCTTGCTCTCTCTCCTATTATATAAATAAAGCATAGTTGATGTGTAGGCATATATCATAAATACATATGTATAATTTGGATAAATTAACCTAAATTATGGATACCTTAATAGTAACAAAAAGTATTCATTTTTCAACTGAAAAGATATATTATTAAAAGATAAATATCAACAAGATTACCTTGGCCATAACTATGTGTAGGTTATTCTTAACAACAGCTGTAATATCACGAACCAAGCCACTAACAACATAATTGTAAGCCTGTAGCCCTTTGTAGGCTTTCAAGTCATCAGCAGTGGAGGCACTGGGTGTAAACAACAAATAGTTTACAATGTCTGGGTAGCAAACAGATGGCAGAATTGGTGTCCGGTCCTCCTTATGTTTCCATTCTCCCTTGCCCCGAGTCTTATCATATGGGTCAAACCCATCAATCACAGCCAGTTTCTCCACATACCGTGCCCTTTCTGCAGCTGGTAATGTACTCACATAACCCGAATTATCAGTCATCGTGTCACTTCACTCTCGCTCGTACTTTGTTTTATATTGTGAGTATGTAGTATGCATGTACTTGGTCTTCCAATATGGCGCCCTAACAAAATCTCGCGGTCCGGTGACGTCACGCGGTAGCCCTCTATACCGCTACAGTACCGGTATAGTTGCTAGTGTGGACAGGTGTTGCGGTACGAAAGTAGTATCGTATCAGCACAAAATCCCTAGTGTGGACAGGGTATAATAAGGAGTATCGGATATTTATCCTCTCATGGATCAGAATCAGAATTCTGATGACAAGCTCATCTAAGGTGTCGTTGAGGTATCATGTTGGTGTGGGTCACTGGAGGACAGATAGGTGGGGTTTACATTAGACCGTATCCACGGATCATCAGATTAACGTTTTTAAAACGATTAGCGTGCACACAGCAACACCAATACACGATTCGCGTGCACACAGCAACACCAATACACGGATACGCTCGGCTCCGCAGGCATCCTGCGCTCCAAATCACTCCGCCCTGAACAGCGAGTGCCCTCTGGAGGGTGCGCACTCCGGCCCTGCGCAGCTCACAGAGTGCACGAGTGAAGCGCACGAGCAGTGATTCGGGACTGAGCCGCTGTGTGATCCCAGCGCATATCACTTACCACTTGCAAGTGAAAGGATGGCAAGCCTAAAGACAATCATAACTACACAATGGGCAGTATTTGCATCAGTATTTGCAGTATTTTCATACTTTTATACTCTTTAATGAAAGGTGATACAAGGCGGAAGTCCGCGCCGTTTTTCAGCAGTCGCGTCACATGACCAACGCCAGCGAATCAGGAAGGTGGATGTCACAGTGACGTCGTCCAATGACGACGCCAGCTAGAGCTCAGCACAGCGTATCCGCGTATTCTCAATGTTTACACAGCACCGGACCAGACACGATCTGGATTGAATACGTGGACCCTGGCGGATTCCCGTTTCCCGGCGTTTCCAGGCATTTTAATGTAAACGGACAGTGCATCCGCGAAGAAAACGAGACAGATACGGTCTAATGTAAACTTGGCCAGAGTCAGCTTTCCATTGATCACCCTAACGGGCAATCCTTTGATCACCCTAATGACTCGCCGTTCACACCCAGCCTCCAGTGACCCACACCAACATGATGCCTCAACGCCACCTTAGATGAGCTTGTCATCAGAATTCTGATTCTGATCCATGAGAGGATAAATATCTGATACTCCTTATTAGTCAGACAGAACTGAGGAAGCCTTTCGGATGAGAGGTGAAACGTTTTCAAGAATCTTCAAGCAAGTCCAGTTGCTCTTTTCTGCCACCCACAGTTTACTATGACCTGGATGACTGAGAATCTTCAGACTTCTTCACTCAGCCATGCTGGGAAACAGGTTAAAGTCCATCTGCGGGGTTTGGAAGGAAAGACTGGACAGTGCACGCAAAACAAATTAGATTAATAAATAAAGCACAAAGTAAACGAAGGGTTTAAAAGATATTTAATGCAGGCAGAGAGGGAGAGAGAGAGGTTTTACTTGACTTACCCAAAGTACTTTCCTTGATGTAATATAAAATAAGGTTAGTTAAGATTGATTGATAGCCTAGACCTACAAAAACAACCAAGTAAATAAGATTTAAAAAGGTATGTAAATAGGCTACTGCGATAGATAGATAGAATGAGTGAGTGAGGGATGTAAAGAAATGAAATAGATGGGGAAGTTAGATATTTGGATGGATAGATGCATGTGGAGAGAGAGCTGTGAAGACTGAGAACATAAATAGATGGGGAAGTTAAATGTTCGAGAGAGAGAGAGAACATAAAGAAATGAAATAGATGGGGAAGTTGGATATTAACATCGATGGATGGATAGATGGAGAGAGAGAACGTAAAGAAATGAAAGTTAGATATTAAAGTGCCATTCCACCATTGGATGTATTCTTTGGCATAAAATACAATATATTTTGACAACATATATAAATGGTATCACTAGATAGAGAAATCTTTTAGCTTCAAAATGATATCTCAAACATAATTTTTTGACAACGACAAGTATATTAATTTTGCGACCAAAGTCACCTACCCTTTTAATTTCCGCGCGTGATGTCATCGGCAGGTTCCCCTTCTTGTGTACCACGTGACATGTGACGTGGCACATATTATCAGCAATGGCGGATAGAACGCAATAAAAATAATACCAATAAATCTAGCTAACTGAAAGATTAACTCAATTTTTCCGCAATTTTTTTTGGCCCCCATATACGAGGAGAAATGACTCTCTCACTTTGGGGGTTTCCTGGTCTAAAAATAGACCGACACGTGGTACACAAGAAGGGGAACCTGCCGATGACATCATGTTTCACTACCACGCGGAAATTAAAAGGGTAGGTGACTTTGGTCGCAAAATTAATATACTTGTCGTTGTCAAAAAATTATGTTTGATATATCATTTTGAAGCTAAAAGATTTCTCCGTCTCGTCATGTTGTCATAAAATATATTGTATTTTATGCCAAAGAATACATCCAATGGTGGAATGGCACTTTAACATAGATAGATATTAACATCGATAGATAGATAGATAGAGAACGTAAAGAAACGAAGTTGATGGGGAAGTTAGATATTAACATCGATAGATAGATAGAGTAAAGAAATGAAATAGATGAAGTTATATTTGAACATCGATGGATAGAGAACATGAAATAGATGGGGAAGTTAGATATTAACTTCAATAGATAGATGGATAGAGAGAAGGTAAAGAAATGAAATAGATGGGGAAGTTATATTTTGACATCGATGGAGAGAATGTAATGAAATAGATGGGGAAGTTAGATATTAACTTGGATGGATAGAGAGAGAGAACATGAAATGAAATAGATGGGAAAGTTAGATATTAACTTCGATAGCTGGATAGATAGAGAGAAGGTAAAGAAATGAAATGCATGGGGAAGTTGTATTTTAACATCTGTGGATAGAGAACGTAATGAAATAGATGGGGAAGTTAGATATTAACATCGATAGATAGACGGATGGAGAGAGAGAGAGGGCTGTAAAGACTGCAGCAGTGCCTGTTGACAGTTGACAATCCTTGAATGTTAGTCATGAAGATTCCACCATTCATTTCAATGGGAATTTTTCTTCTAGTTTTTCTTTAATGTCTCTTAAAATCTATAAAGTGTATAAAAATGAAAATGACATGGCTAACGTGTCATAAGATCTACGCAGAAAAGTTTCTCTGTGAAGCGATTCTTGCGGAATTATTCAGAATATCGGTTCGAAGAAGACGAAGCCTAGGAAGAACAATATAGTGCTTTGCTCCAATGCCGTTTGTTCCGTTGCAAGCTTTGTGCGATCTGAATGATCGATTTAATGATTTGATTTCTGGCTGCCTGAATGTTCTCAGATATCTGCCGTAGTTAACTGTCAGTAAATGGTGTTCCACTTTTCCTCAAACTAATTATGATGAATGAATAGAAAGTTAGAAGACCGTGGAGAAGTTGCCAAAATGAGAAAAAGGAGGTTATTTTTTCATGAGGCTTTTGATTAGCCCAGGCATGGCTTTGGCAAGATGAGAAACCATGTTGTATATCACAAGATCTGTTTTAGAGCTTCGTACATTCGAATGATTTTTTTAAATTCAACCTTTACAAAAGTAGGGCGGCACGGTGGTGTAGTGGTTAGCGCTGTCGCCTCACAGCAAGAAGGTCCGGGTTCGAGCCCCGTGGGCGGCGAGGGCCTTTCTGTGTGGAGTTTGCATGTTCTCCCCGTGTCCGCGTGGGTTTCCTCCGGGCGCTCCGGTTTCCCCCACAGTCCAAAGACATGCAGGTTAGGTTAACTGGTGACTCTAAATTGAGCGTAGGTGTGAATGTGAGTGTGAATGGTTGTCTGTGTCTATGTGTCAGCCCTGTGATGACCTGGCGACTTGTCCAGGGTGTACCCCGCCTTTCGCCCGTAGTCAGCTGGGATAGGCTCCAGCTTGCCTGCGACCCTGTAGAAGGATAAAGCGGCTAGAGATAATGAGATGAGATGAGATCGTGAGATTAACGCTCTGTGACATGATGTAGGTTTTTCATAAGCTTTTGAAACTGCCGGGAACTTGGAACAGAGACTTTGCTTAGAAAACCGATAGCAGCTAGACTGTAATGCCACGCCCCACACAGCCAGAGTCCTCTGCCTTCCTCCCACAAAGAACCAGCGCAGGCAGGGCGCGCTAGTAGAGATGGGATTTATGGCTCTTTGATGGGATCCTCATCTTTGTGATCCGTTCTTTGAAAAGAGCCGTTCAAAAGACTGGCTCATTTGGCTCTTTTTAAATATTTATTCAGTTTTAAGACGACAGCGTCTAAAGAAGCCAGAGCCCTCTGAACTGTAAACTCAATGCTATCCTAGAAATCCTTCCTGTAATATGCAAATTTGGCCGCCTCTGATTGGACAGCGCGACGCATCAACAGGCAGAAAGTGTAAAAGTACAAAATGTGTTAAGTGAGCTGAAACAGTAAAGATCAGATTCAATGCAATATTTATCAACGAACAACTTAGTTAATATAATCGTGTACTTTATATTATAATTAAGCATGTCAAGCCTACCGTCACTGTGTAACCTGTCTCTCTGATTAGAATTGTAAACTAACTCAAGCAGTAGATCACTTCACTCATGGTTCTTTTGCCAGCCCCGGTGCTCGGCTTAGGTTTCACTTTGCAGTGGCTGTGTCAAGACGTGTTATGCTTTGCAATAAAAAAAAAAAAACATTGGTACAAAGCAAGCCCATTCATTTTTTTATGCTGATAAGAGAATTACAATGGTTTTTCATGTGACAAAAATGTGTGATTAAATTGCGATTAATCGCAAGTTAACTATGACAGTCGCGACATTAATCGCAATTGAATATTTTAATCGCTTGACAGCACTAATATATATATTTGTGTGTGTGATATACAAGTATGTTTCTTTTATAAATGGGGTTAGCTTATCTAATGTAGCATGTTGGGGAGAATCATAGTATCATATCTATATTTCTGATAAAAATTTTAGGTATGATGCCATGTAGGCTATAACTCTCCTACTTATTGCTCATTTCATAGGGGGGGGGGGTTTGCTGGCATGTGCCGCGTGGGAGCGTCTGCCCAAATTTTTTAGGCCGAGATGAACTTAGTTTTTGATTTAAAAAAAAAATCCAATATGTAATGCCCTTTGTACATGCCTGTTCTTTAATTCAAAATCACCATCTCGATCTTCAAATGGAGCATATGGTATCTGTATTACATTACACAACATCCTGTCCAGATAAATCCTAGTTAGTTCACACAACAGTTGAAAGGGAAGTGATGAGTGATGTTGAATGTTGCCTGCTTAATATGCAAGAGCTCCTGCTACCATGATAACATCAGAAGAAAGCTTCAGAGAATTATATAATAGAACTTTTTTCTGGTTTGCACTTCATTTTAAAGGATAAGAGTATTCAAAGACATGAATAGCAGAAATATAATACTGTAGAGCTCGTTTATGTTAAAAGGTGTATTGATTTTTTTGAAATCAAATGTGAATTGATTAAAAACAAGTCTCTTGTACCATATTAATCATTTTCACCTGGTAGTCCACCAAGAAGGGGAATTTATTTCCAAATACATTGCAGGGATCGAAACGGGCGGTCGCCCACTCGCCAATGCGAGTTGGAAAGGGTACAGGCAAATGGTGACATGTACTCGATCGAGTGGGCGACTGGCTCGCCACGCTATCAAACTACTCCCTGCCTCGATGGTTTCTATCAACGATTCTCGCCCATTTTAAGCAGAACTTGGTCTATTTTACCGTTTTTTACGATAATTTCAATAGATTTTGTGAGACATTTGTCAAGTTGGCATAGACGCGGGCGCCGCCTGCGCGAAGTTTAATTTCTTCCCGTTCATTTTCGTTGCTGCCCGTGAAGACAAATGTAACTTGAACCGCTATTGGTCAGATAGATTAGACCCCCGCGAAGTTTAAAAGTCCTTGGCTTGACATTTCTGACGGCTATCAAAACAAACTGATATCGCTCAACAAGTATGATGAGCCAGAGCAGCCTGCAGGTGATGAGAGGGAGTATGTGGCGGAGTATGTGGCAGGAGATGTAGATCCCCAGGAGAGACAGAATGAGGAGGTGGAAGATGATGACGAGGAGGCGCAGCATGATGTGGTGTATGACCCGATAGATGATGATGATGATCTGGATGAGGGTTTCGAAGATTGTGATGATAATGAGATGACTGAGGAAGAAGTTTTGTTACGTCCTGAGTCCCCTCCTGGCATCAGCTCACCAGTGCACGGGCAAGGCTGGTGTCAGGCGGGATAATTAACATCATTCGTTACACCTGGGTGGCGTACCTGGAATATAAGGTGGAGCTTTGCTGTCCCTCAGGAGGCACCTACTGGCTGTGTGTGTGGACGCTAGGGCTGTAACAATATGCGTATCGAAATCGCGATACGCAGAGCCACGATCCGTATCGCGATACAAGAAGGCAGAATCGCGGTACACCCTTTCAAACTTCTCCTCAGCCCAAAAACAGAGGCGCTTCCGAACTTCAATTTATGAATACTTTACTTTTTATTTGAATTACATTTTAAACTTACTTAAATTACTTTTATTTTTTTATATCTATTAGTAAGTCGTTTTTTTCGCCGACCTGCGACAATCTTCTGGGAGTCACGCAACGTCCACACTCGCCACTGGCAGAGCATTCATTTCTTTTAAGCGGTCGCCATTCTGGTTGCGACGCGGGGAGCGAATCTGTAAACAAGCAGCTCATTGGCTGGCTAGGTGTGCCACAAGCCAATCACAATCACTTGACCGGAAAGGCATGCAGTGTTGCCAGATTGGGCAGGTTTAGGTGCTTTTTGGCTGGTTTTGAACCTATTTTGGGGTGGAAAACGTTAGCAATATCTGGCAACACTGAAGGCATGTCTGCTTGGGCGGAAGCCTTCTGCAGCAGTTACATTTTGACACGCGAGCAATGTTTCACCATAAAAATTCCGTAATTTCCATCTGTTTTCCGCGATCACAGAAGATCATTGGCCCTATGAGAGTGAGACAGTGAGAGAGCCACACCCCCAAAAAAAATCTTAACGGATTTACACGATTTGGAAAAATGACTTTTTTTCAGAACCGAAAAAAACAGAGCTTCCGGCTCAACAGTATTATTTTGAGAAATAAAACAGTCTTTGGATATACATTTGTTCATTTTTGCATACATATTACTCATTCTCTGCAGTGGTCTGAATTATTTGTTATTAAATAGTTAATGTAAGTAAGTAAATGTTAATAAGTCAAATTTACTACTTTTAAAAAAACATTTTAAAAATAATCGTGGGCGTATCGAATCGTGGGTCAAAAATCGCGATACGAATCGAATCGTGAGTTGGGTGTATCGTTACAGCCCTAGTGGACGCACAGTCATTTTATCTGCACACTCTCTTACTTTCTTCCCCCTTCTTTCTTTTTTTTTCCCCTCTACATTGACCACATAACTGACATACACCTTCACTCATTCACACAGTCCACTCCATACTTTGCACCACATATGTTTACCCTAGACGTTTGGAAAACGTTTTTGGGCTGAGGAGAAGTTTGAAAGGGTGTACCGCGATTCTGCCTTCTTGTATCGCGATACGGATCGTGGCTCTGCGTATCGCGATTTCGATACGCATATCGTTACAGCCCTAGCGTCCACACACACAGCCAGTAGGTGCCTCCTGAGGGAGAGCAAAGCTCCACCTTATATTCCAGGTACGCCACCCAGGTGTAACGAATGATGTTAATTATCCCGCCTGACACCAGCCTTGCCCGTGCACTGGTGAGCTGATGCCAGGAGGGGACTCAGGACATAACAAAACTTCTTCCTCAGTCATCTCATTATCATCACAATCTTCGAAACCCTCATCCAGATCATCATCATCTATCGGGTCATACACCACATCATGCTGCGCCTCCTCGTCATCATCTTCCACCTCCTCATTCTGTCTCTCCTGGGGATCTACATCTCCTGCCACATACTCCGCCACATACTCCCTCTCATCACCTGCAGGCTGCTCTGGCTCATCATACTTGTTGAGCGATATCAGTTTAATCCGTAACCTTTTGTGTGGTCTCCCTTTTTATGCTGCGGCGAGTTTACGAGCCATGCCGTAACAGTTTATAGACAGTTGAAATTGATCACTCGTGTATAATATGGTATGAATAAATGTATAAAATCGGCTTGAAATTTGTAATTATAAATACGGACCAGTGCTACTCCATTCTGACCAGTACCTCTGAGAGGATGGACCAGTGCTCCCAAATTCCCGTTTCGATCCCTGCATTGCAACTTTTTGCTGATAAAATTGATGGTTTTGGGGTAAAAAAAAAAAAAAAGCCAAAAATCATTAGCTAGCTCCCGCCCCCTGGGTCCCCACCGGGGCTCTGCCCCTGGGCCCCGCTGGGTGCCTGTGGCCCCCAAACCCCTGGCTTTTTTTCAGATTTTTAAAATATTTTTCATTCTCATCCCTGAAAATACTTGCGTATCGTTCATACCTGCGACATATCAGATGGGGTTTTTCATTAGCATCTAGACCACCTGCTAGTCCAAGTCATGTGATACAAAATCGAGGTCATGAAATGGTAGTGTGTGTGCAGGTTATAATTTGCTATTTTGAGTATTTATAGAGTAATGTCAGTGCTAATAGGGAGGGAAAGTGAAACACAGCGATCCTAGTGGTAGCGTTCCTAAGCTGAGAGCCATACTATTGAAAATCCCATCGACCCGATTTTTTTTTTTTTTTTTTAAAATCCCACGAAGTTATGACGTGGAACTTGTACACCCCCAAAAAATACGTTGTATACGTTGGGATTATCTACTAACTGTGAAAGTATCAGGTGAAATTTCGCTGTCTTTTAAAAGGTTGAAATTGCGCCTAACCTGTCAGAAACGGACTACAACCAAACTGTCTCGTCAGAGTCTGCAGTAGGCTTAGCTATCCCACGCTTGGTTATCCCCACGAGGGATGCATTTCTTATTGGTACAGAAATACTCCACCAACCACGCTATACAAATCGGCATGTTGATGTAGGCTACTCGCCAGCCGCTACCTGCTACAGATTTGGAAAGGCGCTAGACTTGCGGTGACGTCACGTACGCGACGTCGGGTCCGTGTAGTCTTTGATCAGCTTATTAAAAAACATTCAAATCAGTGGAAAAAATAAAGTATGATCACCAGGATCGATAGAGCTGCCCGACATGCACAACATATGGAAGCCATTGTCTTAACTTTGACGTGTAACCCGAAATGTAATTTTTTGAAAAGATATTCCCATTCATTTTGCCATAGAGGTTGGAACGCATCCAGTAGGGGGCGATGAGATTACTTTCCCTCCCTATTCCATGCGTTCTCCTTTAAAGACAGCGCAACTATGGTTTGAACAATAAGCTGACCAAGCGCTCACTTGCTACACTTACAGCTCACATTAAGTGTTCATGACTTAACCGTTAAAGACCCAGCACTCAGGATAAGCAGCGTCTCATTTTAAGATGCTGTCTCGTCCATGTGGGGAGGAAAAAAGCGCTTTTATTGCACTTTAAAGGGAAGATGTTAGTAATCAATGAATAGTGTCATGTCTATAGATTTAACACTGGCATTCCAGTGTTTAATTGAAGGATGTTGCTGGCAGCAAAATACAATTTCAGCGTGACATGTGGTTCCATAAAAGTGTCAGACAGTTGCACTGGACTTAAAGGAGATACACAGAACCTTTATTTTTAAATAGATTTCTGAGTGGATAGTAGGGTTGGGCGGTATCCAAATTTTGATACCTTTAAACTGTCTCTGTGTTTTCCCGGGGTATACGGTATTACCGAGAAAAAAATAATATTTTGTTTCGGCCTACTGTGTAACGTGCGCCTATGCCTCAAATGTACTATTTAAAAGCAGCATAGCGAATTGTGTGCATTGTGGTATGGATTAAGCAGCAAAGCGAATTTTGTGCATTGATGAATGGATTAAGAGATATTTCAAAGCATCACGCAACTCTTCCTTCATCTTGAAAATAGCATTCAACTGTCGTTTACACACGTCTGCGTTGAAACGCCATTTGCAGCACTATTTCACCCACTCCATCAAAAAAAAAGTACACGATGAGCAGGATCATACCCTTTCAAGCATGGGAAATAAAAAAAAAGAAAAAGAATCAACCAACACCCAAGTCCGTTTAGACTGCGCGATAAACCATATTCTTCAGCGCAAATGAGGCGAACCTAATTCAAATGCGTGATAGCTGCACAAGGCAAAATCATATGGGCCCACGTCATGCCATGGCAGGGAAATTAATAATCAAATGGCCTTACCTTGCTTAAAACGTTGTCTTGATCACATAACTCCTTACAATTATTCCACTTAAATCCATACGGTTTAACACACCCAACAAAGATAGCAAGCTCTTTGCTAATTCCCACCAGAAACCGAACAGTTTACGCTACGATGTTTTCTTCCGTTTCTTCAGTAGATGACATTTCAAACGTTTATTACCCACATCCCAAATGTCATACGTTATATTATTTTACCTTGTTGTTACTCATGTAACCTACTCAAAACACAACTCATTGGAGAGATCTCGTGGAAGTGGAGTACCCCAGGCTATGGTGTGCCTTAGGGGACATATTAGATTTTTCGTTTGGTTTGAAACCAAAATACTGCCACACTGCCGATGTTGTATTTTTTTTTTTTTTGCCACTAACTCGTTATCTTGACTTGCCATCTTTCAACCGCGGTCTCAGTCTTTTTTTTTTTTTTTTTTTTAGATAGGACAGTATAGAGAGACAGGAAATGAGCGGGGGAGAGAGAGACGGGATCGGGAAATAACCTCGGGTCGGAATCGAACCCGGGTCCCCGGATTTATGGTACGGTGCCTTAGCCATCTGAGCCATGACACCCCCGGTCTCAGTCTCTTGCGAAGCTTTCTGTCAGACTCCAAATGTCACGCAGGGTTGCCATGGTAATGACATAAACAACCCTGCACGCGATGAGAACTTCTTTAGGAAATTGATAGAATTAGTGAAAATACGATCACACAGTTATTCGGGATGATCTTCAATTTATTATTTTATATTATGACCTCATGTACTCCATATTTATTTAGATATTATATATTTTTTTAAAATGACGGTAATGAGACCGATACCGTTGGTACTTTTGGATACCTCGGGATACCTTCTTACCGTAATACCGCCCAACCCTAGTGGATAGTATCTCCATCCTTGACTCTTGTATGCTGCATAAATGGGAATTTAAAAAAAAAAAGTTGAGAGTTAAAATCAACCACAAAGTTGGCATTCGAGCTGCCCCACTGAGCCAGCCAGCCCTGAGCGCGTGACGTCACAGCGGTAACCGGTTTTAAGGCCGAGGCCTTTTACAGCTATAGACCAAAGTCATATAAATAAAAATTTATGGTGAAAGTAAGAAATAGCGTTACCGACTTGCTCAACTAAGACTGATTTGACTTCATTGATTGTGGGTTGACTCTCATTAAAACAGGATGGGTGTTATAACTTATGCAACATACATGTACATGCATGCATTTTCACTGATAAAACGTAAAAGGCTCATTTAAATAATCAGAACTTAAATAATCAGAACTGAGACAATCACATTCTGAAGCAAATTAAATAATCTCATACCGCTAACTTAAACACACAACACAAGTTACATGTATTAATCTAAATGCAGGTAAACGAGTGCTGCTGCTGTTTTGTATCCAAATGAGAGTCGGCGCTTACCCGTATGTGTTCCCGCTTCTTGAAGGCCGATCTTGTGGCCGATTGTTTTGAGATAATCTGGCTTTCAGTTGTTCGTTCAGTTCTCCGTTCATTCGCTTCTTCCACGTAAGGGCGAGATATTGCTGCTGAGGCGAGCATATCCAGTGGAGAAATCAGACGGCTGCTCCACTCATTCTCCATTTTCTCCATGACTGAGTACTCCGCCATTACTGCTCGGCTCAGGCAATTACTAAAACCCGGGACGGGACGTCACCGGTTTTAGCAACAACCGTGTGGAGGTCACTGCCCGAGTGATAATATGTCACGTCTTGTTCCGTCCCGGGTTTTAGCAACAACCCTCGGCTCACGCTCCGGGAGAACTGGTGCAACTGAACTTGCTCTCCTTTTCTTGTAGTTTTCCTTTAATTATTGGTACTGCACCCTCTTTCAATACGGGCTTATAGCCAATGTTCCTCAACAGATCAGAGGTCTCGTACGAGTCTTCAGTAAAATGTGCAGAGCAAAGGAGAGACCACTTTGTAGGTGCCCGATGTGCCCGTGAACTTCTCGCAAAACGCGTCCAAATCTTTGCAGTTTGAACATTCTTGGGCCATGAATGCAACGTAAATCCGCCTTCTGTCGTGTTGCTGCACCGCCAGCAACACCTCTCCGTGGCATGGCGATAAATTAGCTCAAAATGGAGGATCGGAGCTGCAGTTAGCTCTGTGTTTTAGTATAGCGGAAATGGCGATGAGACCGATAGACTTCCTGCGGTGACGTTACGGACGTCAAGGTCATTCACTCAGACCGTGACCTATATAAATCACTTTAATCATAAAAATTACTATATTAGATTTATTGTTAATGCTTAAAACTATTCCTGTGCCATTCTTGAGGACTCAAGGCATTTATAAACGAAAAGTGAGGCCATGGTTCTGCGTATCTTTAATAATTGCTCCTCACTGTTATCAAGCAAGAAAAATTAGATTAGGTCCAAGGTAATAGAGACGCGCATCTGTTATTGAAACTAAGCTCCACTCCATGTGCAACTATTTGAATAGCACTTAAGTCTGTTGTTTTAAGTCTGGAGTTATGTCTGAATTCTAGCGCAGTTTCAGTATATAGTCATGAAAGTGTTCCGGATTTTTAGATTTTCATGAAATTTCCTCCGGATTTTTTCCGCTAATGTCGAAATACCCGGAAATCCGGATATTTGACAAAACTCTTGAAAATCTCCAGTTTTCCGAATGGAGAAATTTTATTTTTCGGATTTTTCGCGTTCCTAGACGCGGCGTAATACTTCTCATCGTCCTCGCATGGGCGCAGTCCTTAAATAGCCCAAACATAGTTCATTGATTAAAGACAGGTGTTCTTTGTTAACGGTGCACGTGCCGGAGCTCGTTAGGCGCACGCGCCAAGGCGTGCCTTCAGGTGCATGAGCTAAGGCGCGCAGGACTGACACTGTTCTGCGCAAGCGCAACACAATCACACTAGAAAGCATGTTCAAGCTGCCAGTGTAGCTGCAGTCATTTTAGTTGCGAATTACAAGTGTTTCCTCTTGTTAATAATTCGCCATGTCAAAACAAGCAAAACTTTCCTCCTTCTTTCGACATGAGGTAAGCAATATATATATATATATATATATATATATATATATATATATATATATATATATATATATATATATAATATATAAAATCATCTCATTATCTGTAGCCGCTTTATCCTTCTACAGGGTTGCAGGCAAGCTGGAGCCTATCCCAGCTGACTACGGGCGAAAGGCGGGGTACACCCTGGACAAGTCGCCAGGTCATCACAGGGCTGACACATAGACACAGACAACCATTCACACTCACATTCACACCTACGGTCAATTTAGAGTCACCAGTTAACCTAACCTGCATGTCTTTGGACTGTGGGGGAAACCGGAGCACCCGGAGGAAACCCACGCGGACACGGGGAGAACATGCAAACTCCACACAGAAAGGCCCTCGCCGGCCACGGGGCTCGAACCCAGGACCTTCTTGCTGTGAGGCGACAGCGCTAACCACTACACCACCATGCCGTATATATATATATATATATATATATATATATATATATATATATATATATATATATATATATATATATATATATATATGAGTGATTCCACGCTTATGGGTACTGAAATGGGGACATGAACTTATTCACCTAAAACCATTTCTTTTTTTACCATCAGGTCACAAAACATGTAATCTTTAATGAATGATATGTTAAAAGATAACTTTAATTTTCTGAGATGTAATAAAAACATATTTATATGCCAAAGTCAAGCCTATGAGTTCCAAAATGATGTCTGTTCCATTACTTCTGTTACGATTGTCCATCTCGCGTCTGTTACAAATTAATTACAATCTAGCTCTATACCATGTTAATCTTATTGAAAGAATGTGTATGTTTATTCTACTACACATGTTTATTCATTATATTTGCTAAAACATCACCTTCCTATGTGTAAAAAAGTAATTCTACATTGTTAAAATTGAGAATATATATGTCCACAACACTTCTGTTACGTTCTGACTTTGGCATATAAATATGTTTTTATTACATCTCAGAAAATTAAAGTTATCTTTTAACATATCATTCATTAAAGATTACATGTTTTGTGACCTGATGGTAAAAAAAGAAATGGTTTTAGGTGAATTTTTAAAAATAAGTTCATGTCCCCATTTCAGTACCCATAAGCGTGGAATCACATATATAAAAAAAAAATTTTTTTCCCTATCAAAGTTGCATTTTGTGGCTTCGAAGCGAAGTTTTAGTGCCGTTTCTAGAACACAATATCAGGAAAACGTGGAAGAAACAGCAGTAATGGAAGAGCCGGTTCCTAAGCTACTTAAAACTAGCAATGGTAATTATTTTTTGTTACATAATGCACTCAGGCTGCCAGTCAGTGTGTGACACACACACACACACCCTACGCCCCTGATTTACATGGGAAATTTGGTATTCATTGGTGTGTTTAAATTTACAGACAGTATGAACTAATGTAAACAATTGGCTTCAGCTCGCATAAATCTGAATTGGAAATGTTTAGTTCGCTTTAGCTTCTGCAAACGCACAACTCTACTAAAAGATTGATAAACGAGGCTCAACGTCCCCAACATTGAAACCTGAAAGCTTTAGAAACTCTAATGGCCCTTTCCCACTACCCTTTTTCAGCTCACTTCAGCCCGACACGGCTCACGTTTCAACTAACAAAGAACAGCACGACTCAGCTCGCTTCAGCCCTGCTTAGCCCCTAAAACTCGCACGGTTTTGGAGTAGGGCTGAAGCGAGCCAAAGCGAGCCGAGTGAGGCTAGGGGCATGAGCAGACACTCCCCTGTGCACTGATTGGTGAGGAGGAGTGTCCTCACACGCCCCCACACGCCCCGCGAGCACGCTGGGATCTGTAAACACCGCAAACCCGGAAGAAGAAGAATTACGAATTATGAGAATTTCTGAAGCCTTATGCGCCTCGCCTCATCTATACGCTCTTGCCAGTATCTGTCCGCGTTGTCTGTGACAACAAGCCACAGCACCAAGACCAGCAACACTAACGACTCCATGTCCTCCATGTTTATTGTTTACTATCCGGGTCGTGAGACTACCGCTTAAAAGATCACTGATGTCACTGTTTGCGCTGCTTAACGACATCACGTGACGTCCACCCACTTTCGCTAACTCCACCCAATGTGTCCACCCACTTCCAGCCAGCACGGTTCAGCGCGGTTGTAGTCGAAATGCAACTCCAACAGCCCCGCTCAGCTCGACTCAGCACGGCACGGCTCAGCCCGACTCAGACGCGTTTGTAGTGGAAAAGCGGCATAACAGACCTTTACTTTTTAACAGGACTGTTTTGGGATTTTGCAGAGTTTACCTTCAACTGTCTGATTTTTTTTTTTTTTTTTTTCCAAAGTAATGAACTGTGTAGCAGGAAAATCACCGCGTTTTCTAAATGCACTCCTGAAAATTACTCATTAACTAGGGGAATTAAATTTGATATTTTTGACATGTTAAACATTAAAGTCTTAATTTCCCTGAGGGAACCCGCCCAAAGGGATCAATAAAGTTTTATCTAATCTAAATTAATGTACATGAAAGAAAAAGGCTTAAGTTATAACTTGTTTTAGTGAAAATAAGTACTAGAATGCAGGGTTTTGTTTTGCGTGTTATGTTATTAAAATATTTTCGGAGGATGTTGCCCCCCCCCCCCCCCCCCCCATATCTTAGTTTGACTTTCAAAAGTTCAGGGTTTTCTTTTTTTTTTTTTCCCTTTGCTCCACTTTCACCTCTCAGTAGAGGTGGGTTGCATCCGATGTCACATCTGTCTCATTAGATCTGCAAGATATTAAGTGGTGGTCAGCTAAGCTCACTGTTCACAAAACGTTACTATCACTGAAGCGCCTTGCTAGTCGTTGAAATGCCCTACGCTTGCGTTGTTTTGCTCTGTTTGAATCAAACAAACCTTGAAACTGTTAAAGTTTCTTCCGGGTTCCCCATGAAGTGATAAAGGGTGAAAGAGCAAAGGATTTTACCAAAAGACGACAAAAAAGGTAGCCGAGTCAAAGAACGCTCGAGTTTGCACTGATCACTTCGTGAAAGGTTTGTAAATTCCTCTGATTTATTTCGTTTGGATTTGCAAATCACGTTTCTCACCATTTTCTGTTATTTCGTGATGTTTTGAAGTTCAGGAGACACTTCAGTCATCAGATGTCTCATCTCATTATCTCTAGCCGCTTTATCTTGTTCTACAGGGTCGCAGGCAAGCTGGAGCCTATCCCAGCTGACTACGGGCGAAAGGCGGGGTACACCCTGGACAAGTCGCCAGGTCATCACAGGGCTGACACATAGACACAGACAACCATTCACACTCACATTCACACCTACGCTCAATTTAGAGTCACCAGTTAACCTAACCTGCATGTCTTTGGACTGTGGGGGAAACCGGAGCACCCGGAGGAAACCCACGCGGACACGGGGAGAACATGCAAACTCCATACAGAAAGGCCCTCGCCGGCCCCGGGGCTCGAACCCAGGACCTTCTTGCTGTGAGGCGACAGTGCTAACCACTACACCACCGTGCCACCCCTCATCAGATGTGTTTTTGTTTACTGTTTGATCGTGGTCGACATATTGTAAACTCGCGTACGTTTTCATTTTATTTATCAGGATGTCCGAGCAGTCTTTACAAGGACGATGATGTAGATTGGGCTCTGACACTGAACTGGAGAGATAAGATAATTGAGACAGTCCACGTAAACACAAAAGCAGAGCTCACGAGTTAATGGTACGAAACTGCTTCCCCAGTCATGCAGTTGCAGTGAGCCGTGATCACTTCTCCATCCTGTTTCACCAATACCCAGGGGTTTAAAGGGGTTTCTGTTGATCTTTGTGAATGATTTAGCTGGAAGAGAAGAGCAGGGAGGATTGGGAAGCAAACAGCTGTGGTTTGTTTACACCCGATACTAAAACTTGTAGCGTCCTAGCTATCATCACAAAGACGCGTACAAAAATTCCGACTTACCCGGGTGTAAACAATACAGGATGTATCTTGTAGTGTCCTGATCCCCAGGTCTTTAACGCAGCCGCATATAAAAAGTTGTCCTCCTCCGTGCTCTTCCAGGTTTTCATCTGTTTGTCCATGTAGAACGATGTCTGCAGTAGAGCCCTGCACTCCCGCGGGACCCGCCGCAAAGCAGTGCGGCGCGGGACAAATTTTGAAAGCTCATTGCAGGCGGGCGGGAGGGGGAGTGCACAGCGCGGGCGGGAGAGGTGATGAGCTGCAGTCCCGCTAACTAAAAACATGTTTAAAATAAAATTTATAAATTATAAATTTATGTCTATTATATATAATTTGTGCTGGATATTTTATTTGGCATTAATAAAAACATTTTAAGATGCCTAAATTTGCGGATGTGGTTGTGGCAGCGGGGGCGTGGCCAAGCAGCAGTCTGTGAATGGAGGGCGGGGTCGGGGAAGGTAAGTGGCTAGGTCATTACACCTGATGTCAATTTGTGTGTGTTTGTTTGTTTGCAGGGATGGAGTATAAAGGGAGGGGGAGAGAAGAGGGATTCGCTCCCTGACCACAACACGTGAGTGAGTGAAAGAAAGCTGAAAAGCTCAATAAAGTGAGTGGTGTGCGTCCCGGGTTTCAGCACCACTGTAGTAATCCCCGATGTGGGTGGAGCACAGAAGCACAGCAGGCGAGAGTTCGTGTTCACACCCACTCACTTTATTGAGCTTTTCAGCTTTCTTTCTTTCACTCACTCTCTCTCTCTCTCTCTCTCTCTCTCACACACGCACACACACACGTGTTGTGGTCGGGGAGCGAATCCCTCTTTGCTCCTCTCCCCCTCCCTTTATACTCCATCCCTGCAACAAACACACACACACACACACAAACTGACATCATGTGTAATGACCTAGCCACTTACCTTCCCCGACCCCGCCCTCCATTCACAGACTGCTGCTTGGCCACGCCCCCGCTGCCACAGTGGTCTAATCTCGCATTCGTTTCCGATTCCTTTCTGCTCTTCCGTGTTTGAGATCTCCGATCATGGCAGAAGAGCAGAGCTCCTCTAGTGAAGCTCACAATGGGTATCTCTGTAATGGTGATGATACACGGGGCAACTTTTTGGGCAATGTTGCCGAGCAATGTTGCTGGGCAATTGCGTTTTGACTCTTTTCTATTGAGATTGGGCAACATTGTTTCTTTCTGAATGGTTTTGATAATCTCTGGCAACTTTTTGAGATAAGCCAATCAGAACGCGAGTATCGAGTCATGTGACCTCCGGTGAGGTTCGGATCAGAAATTTCAAACAAATATGGCGGCCGCTCAGTGTCAGTGGAGTGAAGAGATGGAGAGACTCCTCATCTGTTTTTACGCCGGTAAGTTATTTTAATATTCTATATGGAGGAATTTACCTCACCAAAGCTCTAAAAAACAGACAGCTTGATTAAATGGTCACAGCAAAAATTAAGACATCGTTTTTTTTGTTGTTTTTTTTAGCTAACTGTAAACTGCCGTTGCTAACTGTTGTTGCCCATTGTTAGTTGCCCTGAAAAGTTGCCCTGTGTCTCACCTAGCTGCCCGTTGCCAGCAACATTGCTCGGCAACATTGCCCAAAAAGTTGCCCCGTGTATCATCACCATAAAGCCTCAGCTGCGCATGCCGCCTGGCATTGCGCACCCTCGCTACGTGCGCTAGGTGAAGGATCGGTCAGTGGAGAGCTCAGCTAAGTTCAGCATGTTTAATTCCCCAAGCCAATGACAAGAACTTTCGTGAGAAATAACACGAACGTCTGCATCATGCGGGATTTGCAGGCGGGAGCGGGACTGCACAATGCGGGAGCGGGACTGAAAATTCTGTCCCGCGCAGACCTCTCGTCTGCAGCACCAGGTAGTTTGAGATGTCGGGGAACTCAACGGATGGATAATTTTCCAACTCCTCATAGGAAAACTCCTTCTTTGTTAATGTGTAATGGTGATGATACACGGGGCAACTTTTTGGGCAATGTTGCCGAGCAATGTTGCTGGGCAATTGCGTTTTGACTCTTTTCTATTGAGATTGGGCAACATTGTTTCTTTCTGAATGGTTTTGATAATCTCTGGCAACTTTTTGAGATAAGCCAATCAGAACGCGAGTATCGAGTCATGTGGCCTCCGGTGAGGTTCGGATCAGAAATTTCAAACAAATATGGCGGCCGCTCAGTGTCAGTGGAGTGAAGAGATGGAGAGGCTCCTCATCTGTTTTTACGCCGGTAAGTTGTTATTTTAATATTCTATATGGAGGAATTTACCTCACCAAAGCTCTAAAGAACAACAGACAGCTTGATTAAATGGTCACAGCAAAAATTAAGACATCAATTTTTTTTAGCTAACTGTAAACTGCCGTTGCTAACTGTTGTTGCCTATTGTTAGTTGCCCTGAAAAGTTGCCCTGTGTCTCACCTAGTTGCCCGTTGCCAGCAACATTGCTCGGCAACATTGCCCAAAAAGTTGCCCCGTGTATCATCACCATAAGGCTCTATCCCATCGCAAAGAGCAACTTTGACGGTATCTTGACCGTACATTGGCCTCTAAACTGCGAAAATAGTCAGAGACGGTTTCACGAGCTCCCTGCATAACGGTGGCCAAATTGGTTTGCCTGACCACCACTTCATTCACCAGAAGTAAACTCGTGAGAAAAAGTCGCGTGATTCACCTATTAAATGTTCACTATGTGTGTTAAATGGCTGAATTAATCTCTCCAGGAGCTATTGTAATTTAAGATAATTAATGCCTAGAAGAATCTCAGAAATTAAAGGACATTTAACACTTTTAATAACTGGAAGGTGTGTCTCTTGTGGTTGATATTCTGGTTTGAAGTTACATTGTGACCGAACACGTGGAGCATTTGTGTCCCGTCATCTTAAACGTGCACGGCGGTAACATTCTGCTCTACTTTCTCCAGTGATCTACATAAAGGCAGGAGAAAGATGCCGGCAGCACTAAACCTCAGCAGTGAGGTGGTGAAGATGAGAGCCGAGGTGAAGCGGGTGAGGGTGCTCATCATCCGCAAGCTCACCCGCCAGATGGCCACTCTGAAGAAGAAGAAAGGGACTGAAGCTGACCTGGAGAGGAACCAGAGGAGAGCAGCGAGGTTGCTCGAGGAGATCCACGAACTGAAGGCACTCGCACCAGACAGCGTCACCAAGGCTGCCCTGCAGAGTGACATCAGCTTTGAGAAGGTGTGCCAGAATAAAGACTCCAGCCTGTCGGAACGCGCCACAGCCCGCATCGCCACACACCCCAAGTTCAGCAAGAGAATCCAGAGCATCAAAAACGCCATCGAAGCCTTTAAAGCAGAGAGGATAAATGCTGAAAGAGCTGAAAAGAAGAAAGAAGGAAAATCTAGAGATGCTGAACAACAAGAGAGAGAATCAGATCGAGACAGTGATGATGATGATGAAGAAGATGGATCAGATGATGATGGTTCCTCTCAAAATGTCCAGAAATCAGATGAAGTGAAATTAAAGGAGCCAGCAAAGGAGAATAAGGATCACGTCACAATAAAAGAGGTTTGTTGGCTAATCTAACCATTTCTCAAACATTCCTAGATTACTATGGTGTAAAATTGGTAACATCATGAAACCTGCCTCAGATGCTCCACCCACTGGTCACAAATTGTCTTCATATCTTTTGTACTCTTAACTCGCCATACGTTTCAGAATCTTGAAAATTGCAGTCTGATTGAAGAAGAAGAAGTAATCTTTATTTGTCACATGTACACTCAAGCACAGTGAAATTCCTCCTCTGCATGTAACCCATCTGAAGCAGTGCACACACACATACCCAGAGCAGTGGGCAGCTATGCTACAGGGCCTGGGGCGCAGGTAGAGGTTAGGTGCCTTGCTCGAGGGCACTTCAGCCATGGCGGAGAGGGAGGGGAAAGTGCTGTTCATTCACTCAACTCCCCTCGTGTTTGTCCTGCCAGTGCCGGGAATCAAACCATCAACCCTTTGGGCCAGTGTCAGGGGTTTGTAACAGAAGTAATTACAGTGGTGCCACTAGAAATCTTGGGCCCTATGAAAGAATATAATATTGCCCCCAGGCTTATCTCTACGTCTGTTATTACATCCAAAAGCACTACAGGTCTCTGGCATTGTTCTTTTTAGATGTAACTTCAAGTTTATCTGTAGATGTTTACTGAATTGGGCTTAGTCGCTCGCGTGCACTTGTCGGTTGTTGTCCAGCACAAAGCTTGGCTGGATAAACAAATCTGCAGTTACGATGACGTCAAGTGAAAGGCCCCTGTAACTCCATACTCGTGACCGTGGAGTCAAGCCCATGCATTCTCAGGCTAAGGTAGCTAAGCGCTAGCTAGAATGATTTAGTTATCTGTGCAGAAAAATGATGTCATCTAACCTTGCTCTGTCTTGCAGTTGCACTCACTAGGCAGGCTTTCCTTTTCTTTTCTTTTCTACTGGCTTTTAGCTCCCAGGAGAGCGGAGCCCACTACGTTTGCCCATGCTGACTTGGTTTGGTTAAAAGTAGGTCAGATGCCCCACAGTGGTCACACGATATTGTTGCTCACTTGCTTCAGCAATCTCCGGAATCATAAAATACGGGACGCATTTTATCTCCGTAATGCATTTACACACAGGATACACGGTGTGTGCAATAGCGAAACATCTTGAGACTCCAACAGCTATAGACCTAGAACATTTTGCCCAGAATCCAACTTTGCGGTCAGCACCTTTTAATTTACAGCCAGATCCATAAGTATTTGGACACTGACACAGTTTTTCCACAGTTTTTTACCATCACGATGGATGAAATGAAGCCAACAAGATGCAGTTGAAGTGTAGATTTTCACTTTTAATTCAAGTGGTTTAACAAAAATATTGCATTAACCGTTTAGGAACTACAGCCATTTTTGACTATAGTCCCTCCATCTTCATAGGCTCAAAAGTAACTGGACAAACTAGCATGATTCCAAAATAGAAGCATCATACTTTGATGCAAATCTGTTGCAGTCAGTGACCCCCAGAAGTCTGGAACCCATGAACATTACCAAATTCTGAGTTTCCTCCCTTGAGAAGTTTTGCCTGGCCTTTCCTGCAGCTGCTTGTTTGTGGGACTTTGTCTTCAGTTTTGTCTTCAGCAAGTGAAAATCTGCTCAACTGGGTTGATTGACTTGGCTGTTTAAGAACATTCCATTTCTTTGCTTTAATAAGCTCTTGGGTTGCTTTCATGATATTTTTTTAGGTCATTATCTATCTGGACTATAACGTGTCGTAGGATCAGTTTTGCAGCATTTGACGGAATCTGAGCAGAAAGTACAGCTCTATACACTTTAGAATTCATCCTGCTACTTGTATCAGCTGTCACATTATCAATAAACACCAGTGACCCAGTTCCATTGGTAGCCAGACATGCCCACCATGTTTGACAGATGATGTGGTGTGCTTTGGATCATGAGCCCTTCCTTTCCTTCTCCATACTCTTCTTTTCCCATCATTCTGGCACAAGTTGATCTTGGCTTCACCTGTCCAAAGAATCTTGTTCCAGACCTGGGCAGGCTTTCAGGCAAAGTCTAATGTGGCCTTTCTGTTCTTGTGTGTTACCAGTGGTTTGCATCTTGGGGTAAATTTACTTTCATGAAGGCATCTTTTGATTGTAGACCTTGGCAATGATGGGCCTACCTCCTCTCAAGTGTTCTTGGTGAGGGTTTTTCTTCACCAAGGAAATAATTCTGCGATGGTCCTCTTTAGTAGTCTTTCAAGACCTTTTGGTGTTGCTAAACTCCCAAGTGTGTTATTTCTTAAAAAGAATGTATGAAATTGTTGATTTGGCCAGTCCTAATGTTTCTGTTATCTCTCTGAGAGGCTTTTTTTTTTTTTTCCCCCAGTCTAATGATGGCCTCCTTCACTTGCATCAACACTTCTTTGGACCTCATATTGAGAATTCCCATAAATAGCTGCCAAATGCAAACACTTAGAATCAACTCCAGGTCTTTTATCTCCTTATCTTGTCATGAAATAATGAACAAACAGGCCACACCTGGCTATGAAACTGCTCATCAGTCACTTGACAAATTATGTTTGAGCCTGTGGGAAAAAAATGGCAGTAATTCCGCAACGATTAATGCAGTGTTTTTTGTGAAATGCCTTGAATTAAAGCTGGAAGTCTACACTTTAATCACATCTTGATGGCTTCACTTCAAATCCATTGTGGTGGTGTCCAGAAGCAAAATTACAAAAATCATGTCGCTGTCCAAATATTTCTGAACCCAGCTGTATTCCTGTTTTAAGATGAATGTATTGGTTTATCAACACTATCTGGCCTTTCAGATTACATCAGCACTGTGGTGTAACACATCCATACTTATTAGATTGGTTCATGTCAGTGGACGAAATCTTGATCATAACTAGGAATTTGTTGGGTTTTTTTCCCCCTTCCCAGAGCTCCTCAGAAACAGGTAGAACTCCAACTGAGGTGGTGAGGATGAGGAAGGAAGTGAAGAAACTCCGGGTGCTAGTTATCCGGGATCTCACCCATCAGATCACCAGTCTCAAGAAGACAAAGGCTGAAGAGTCTGAGCTAAAAGGGAACATGGAGTGTGTGGCACGGCTGCAAAAAGAAGTGCAGATTTTGAGAACGCTTCTACCTGACCACATTACCACCAGAGCTCTCGAGGGGAACATTGACATGGAGAAGGTGTTCCAGGATCCAGAGTCTAGTGCAGTGGAGAAAGCAACAGCACGAATCGCTACACACCCATACTTTGTGAAGAAGCTTCAAGATGTCCGACAAGCCATTGAAGAAGAGAAGAAAAAGACCATAAAGGCTGGAGAAGAGAATAAGGATAGTAGTGAGATGATGAAGGCTGAAGATAGTGATGGTGAGGTTGAAGAAGAAGAGGAGGAGGAGGAGGAGGAGGAAGAAATGGCTAGTGATGATAACGAGGAGAAGGGGAAGACACTTCCAACCTTGAAGGTAATTCCAAGGTCTCCAGTTAGAAAGCCACCAGAGAACGCCAAGTTGGCTTCTGCAAAAGAGAAATCACAAGGAGTCAAGCTGGAAAAAGCTGTCAGAAGTCCTGCAAACCCAAAACCTACATCCAAACCAGCTGTCAAAGCAGTCCAGAGTCTGCGATCAAAGAGCAAAAAAACAGCACCACCAATGAAACAAGTCTCCAAAACTGATTCCAAGAAACCAGAAAACAGAAAGGACAAAGAAGAGTCGGATTTGTCCGATTCTGACGAAGAGAGAGAGTATTTCGACGACAGCACCGAAGAACGTTTCCACAAGCAGTCGTCTTATTCAGAGCAGAGCGATGACGACAACGACTTCTTCCTCGGCAAAGTGAGCAAACTGAAGAAGAAGAAAAGCGACACTACACCCGGAAAGGAAAAAACAAACCTGGACCCTAACCAGGCTCGAGAGAAAGAGGCTCGCGAGACACCTCCATTCAAAATGCAGTCAGTCTTCTGCTCCACTTTGTCCAAATCCAGCAGCTCCTTTCAGAAGGGTTCACAGCGTGGTCCAAAGCCAGCGTGTTTCCAGAACCGGAAACATTCACAAGGTGACGAGAAAGCATCATGGGTTAAAAGCCAAGGTTCTGGAAGGGAAAAAAGGCCTCCGGGATTTAAAAATCAGACGCCTGGGTCCAGAGAGGGTTCAAATCAGAAAAGTCCAAAAGGAGGTAAAAGTGGAAAACCTGCATTTGAGAGGAAAACCGTGCCATTTAATAAAGCAGGGAAACATTCCCAGCAGGCCCTGCATCCATCATGGGAAGCCAGCAGGAAGAGGAAGGAGCAACAGGCTCAGATCACAGCTTTCCAAGGGAAAAAGATCAAATTTGATGACTATGATGATTAACATTTCTTTGGAACGTCCTTTATTTGTTCAGACGTTTTACGATGTCAGAAGATATGTCTTTTAAGTTCATTTGTTCATGTTGACGTTACAATGGTTGAACACCTTTTCATAGCTGTATGTCTGTGTAAATCGTAAATAAAATGTAAATGTGTTTTTATCCTGTTTCTGGAAGTTTTATGAACAAAACTGCTTGAAAATTAATGATTTTTAATATTTCTCTCCAAGGATAATTTTATTTATGGAACCACTTGTGTGAGAAACCGAACACTTCAGGGCATGTTGCTAGAGGAAAATAATCAATGACAGGATAGTGTGATGCAACCTGATGCAAAGCTATCGAGTTAATGGGTTACTGTTCCGACCCTGAGGTCCATTATTTGAATGATATTGGCTAGCGTTGAGTGGTATATCAGATATATTCCATTCAGCTAGCATGATATTGAATGAGTCGAAGATGAGTTCAGTCTCATGCTAGCTGAATGGAATATATCTGATATACCACGAAAAAAAAGCCAGTATTATGATACATACACACACTCATCATAGCAGCATTCTCGAAGGCCAACGTGAGCTTACCCACGACTCAGTGCTGTTCGTGCAGCAGTGCAGTCACCTTCCAGCTGGTGTAGCGTTCATCAGTAGTATTAACAAATGCTAATAAAGCGGTCAAGCCAATGCTATTGAGAGCAAGTAGCATCTAATGACCGAGAAACAGATTCCTGTCTCCAGACTCTTCTTCCACACTGCACGCTCGCGGCAGTATTTTTTACTCAGACTTAAAGTTAGACCGACTTTCAGATTTTTCAGGCTTGGGCCATAAAAAGAATTTTCCCTGACACCCAATTATTTTTGTTTAGTGGACCGAAAGTGAATTCGAATCACAGACTTTGAATTTTATGAGTTTTATTTTTTAATAGGACAATTAATGAATTTATGGCCACATGGCCCCAAATTCTCCACTATTATTTCTTGCTTCACCATGATACAATTCAAGATACTACGTCATGCATCATGTGGTGGGCTTTCCCTGTTTGCGCAAGGCATTGTCGGGTACAAATTTGAAACAGGAGAGAAAAATGGAGGACGCAAATGAAACATGAAAGGCCGACTACAGTAACGGAAAGCGAGAAAAGACGTTATTTTGTGAAGGAAAGGAAATGCAGAACCAAAGTAATAAATGTTGGCGGTCAGCGAGCACCTCGGTGTGATCAGCTATTCGTTTAGTGACAGAATGATGCATCTGTCGGTGCACGGTCAAAGGTAAACCTGTAGATGGCAGTAATGCAACACTGGATGCCAGCTGCTGTAAAACCCAAAAGAAGAAGGTGGTAAACCTGCGCATGTGCACACGGACTTCCTCTGTCTCCTTGACTGCGTGAAGCGAGCGATTTCATGCACATTATTTGCTCGGGAATCCCGTCAAATTAAATAACTTCCCAGCCACAGAATGGCCTGTTTTTTATCCTCTGCCCAAACGAAGTTTGGTGGGGGATATAGAAACAGGTTCTGTCCATCTGGCTGTCCGTCCGGTCATGCTTCCAGGCCATATTTTTAAAACTACTGAAGATATCTTCATGAAACTTTGTATACATATCAAGCAACATGTGAACTGGTGTTTTGCTATTTTGGATTTTTGAAAAAAAAAGTATTTTTCAAATTTTTACATAAAAAAAAAAGAGATTTTGACTTGGTTTCTAAGAGCAATGTTCGTTTCCAGAGCATATATCCAAAACTATTCATGATACGGATTTGAAACTTGGTATACATGTTAACAAGGTGATGTAGATGTGCCTTTTCATACTAAGAAATTTGAGAAATTTAAATTTTTCATGTTTCCATGGAAACAATTTCAGGCTTAGTCTCTTAGGTTAGTCTTAGCGGTAGGTTTTGTTTCCAGAGCAGAACTTGAAAACTATGAGTGGTACGGTCTTGAAAGTTGGTATATGTGTTGATTAAGTAATGTATATGTGCCTTTTGATACAAAGAAATTAGAAAAATTTTAATTTTTAGCTCACCTGGACCAAAGGTCTGGTGGGTTTATGCCATGGGCTGCTGAGGTCAGTGTAAAGAGGTAGGGTTGGTTTCCCGCAGCAGAACTTGAAAAATGTGATAATATCTTGAAACTTGGTATATAGGGTGGGGGATATCAATGATTGATTGTCTTCTTTCTTTTTTTTTTTGAGATATTGCAGAAATAAACGCATCACAATGACCAAATTTCAGCGGGAACTAAATTTCACCATTTTTATGAAATCGAAAGGCCATATAGCTTTAATAATTAAAAGGTTCTGAGTTTGAATCCCAGTTAAGTATGAAAAAATATATTTTTAAATGCTAATTAGGCAGATAGGAATGGGCAGACAGACAAAAGTAAATACGAGATAGGTGTAGACAGAGAGGAAGTAGATGGAAGAAAAAGAGACAAAAGAAGTGATGAAATCCCTTTTAAGGATCTTAGATCATCCAAAAGGCGGCATGGTGGTGTAGTGGTTAGCGCTGTCGCCTCACAGCAAGAAGGTCCGGGTTCGAGCCCCGTGGCCGGCGAGGGCCTTTCTGTGTGGAGTTTGCATGTTCTCCCCATGTCCGCGTGGGTTTCCTCCGGGTGCTCCGGTTTCCCCCACAGTCCAAAGACATGCAGGTTAGGTTAACTGGTGACTCTAAATTGAGCGCGAGTGTGAATGGTTGTCTGTGTCTATGTGTCAGCCCTGTGATGACCTGGCGACTTGTCCAGGGTGTACCCCGCCTTTCGCCAGTAGTCAGCTGGGATAGGCTCCAGCTTGCCTGCAACCCTGTAGAACAGGATAAAGCGACTAGAGATAATGAGATGAGATGAGATCATCCGAAATTGTACCCAGGTTGGAAATTATGAACCAGGCTAAAAAAAAAATTAACTCGGGTCAAAAAAAAATCACCTAGGTTGAAATTCTTTGACCTGTAACATAAACGTTATTTCAATTACAATCAGAACAACTGTCAAAGCTGCTCTTATAGGAAATTAATCAACACTTGGTCGATCAGATTTGAGAATTTAACAGATGAATCACGCAGTTTGGAAAGCCTTTTTAGGGAATTTAATATCAAAGAGGATTATTTTCTCCAAGTTTTCAGTCTATAGGTGCACTATGATGGATTATTCTCCACACAGCAGTCACACATACAGTATGTTAAGGAGAGTTGTGCTGTTATGGAAAGGAAATGTGAGCTCTAAGTGGACTCTGTGTTCAGATACCACACCACCTCTTCTGTGTCATACACTCGGACCTGCACAACACAACACACAGACCGTCTATTGTGGGTCTACCATCCAAATAATATTTGCTCAGTGCTGGATGGGGTAATTCTATACCTACTGTACTTCATATAGCAGTCGATGAGGGTTGACACAAGGTATATGATCCTAATACACTGGCAACTGGGTGTATACGCAAACACGCTGAGCATGAATACAATGTCGACGCATGTCCATATCATATCAGGTGAGCAACAGAACTGGATAGGTTGCTGTTCCATAAGACATCAGCTCATGCACAAGAAGTTGAACCAAAGTTCTCAAGCTTTTTTTTTTTTCCACTTGATGCTGTGGTCCCTCAACATGAAGATGAGGCAATGAGAGTAAAGCAGGACATGATGCGAAAACAATCAAAACGTCGGAACAAAATGAACTACTTTGGACAACGTGACGAAACCGAGAGTAGGTTGGTAAGTTCTGCAACATATCAGTGTGGCGCATAAGAAAGAAACAGCAACAGCTGATTGGAGAACATGTTCAGAAATAAGTCAGAAAGGAAGTGTATAGAGGATATGACATGGCTGAAGATGTAAACTTTATCTTCAAGTGTTGAACATATTCGTGAGTGAACGAGTGATATATTTTGCAACATGAAAAGATAAACTTCCTCCCACTGTGTAATGTTCTTTCTATTATATGGACACATCCACACACACACAAAAAAAATGCAAGTTAATCAAAAGAATTTTGATTGTGAAGTGGTTCACTATTTTGACAATGCGCATCTACTAGTGCATCTCAAAAAATTAGAATACCATGAAAAAGTTCCTTTTTTTCATAATTTAATTCAAAAAGGTAAACTTTCATATATTCTATATTCATTACATGTAAAGTGAAATATTTAAAGCCTTTTTTTGTTTTAATTTTGATGATTATGGCTTATAGCTCATGAAAATCAAAAATCCAGTATCTCAAATTATTAGAATATTCCCTAAGATCAATCAAAAAAAGGATTTACAATACAGAAATGTCCAACTTCTGAAAAGTATATACATTTATACACTCAATACTTGGTTGGGGCTCCTTTACCATGAATTACTGTATCAATGTGGTGTGGCATGGAGGTGATCAGTCTGTGGCACTGCTGAGGTGTTATTGAAGCCCAGGTTGCTTTGATAGTGGCCTTCAGCGTATCTGTATTTTTGGGTCAGGTGTTTCTCATCTTCCTCTTGACAATACCCCATAGATTCTCTATGGGGTTCAGGTCAGGCAAGTTGGCTGGCCAATCAAACACAGTAATATCATGGTCAGCAAACCATTTGGTAGGAGTTTTGGCACTGTGGGTAGGTGTTAAGTCCTGCTGGAAAAGGAAATCAGCATCTCCAAAAAGCTCGTCAGCAGATGGAAGCATGAAGTGCTCTAAAATCTCCTGATAGATGGCTGTGTTGACTTTGGACTTGATAAAATACAGTGGGCCAACACCAGCAGATGACATGGCACCCCAAATCATCACAGACTGTGGAAACTTCACACTGGGCTTCAAACACCTTGGATTCTGTGCCTCTCCACTCTTCCTCCAGACTCTAGAACTGTGATTTCCAAATTAAATGCAAAATGTACTTTCATCTGAAAAGAGGACTTTGGACCACTGAGCAACAGTCCATTTCTTTCTCTCCTTAGCCCAGATAAGACACTTCTGACACTGTCTCTGGCTCAGGAGTAGCTTGATATTAGGAATGCGAAAGTTGTATCCCCTTTCTTGAAGATGTCTGTTCGTGATGGGTCTTGATACACTGACACCAGCCTCAGTCCACTCCTTGTGAAGCTCTCCCAAGTTCTCGAATCAACTTTTCTTGACAATCCTCTCAAGACTGCGGCCATCCCTGTTGCTTGTGCACCTTTTCCAGCCACCCTTTTCAGCAATGACCTTTTGTGGCTTACCCTCCTTGTGGAGGGCATCAGTGATCATCTTCTGGACAACAGTCAAGTCAGCAGTCTTCCCCATGATTGTGGTTGTGTGTACTGAACTAGACTGAGAGATACACTGTGTTCATACTGTTTTACTCAAACTCGAAATGAAATATTCTAATATTTTGAGATGGGGTTTTTTTTATGTTTTTGTACTGTATGCCATACTGATTAAAATTAAAATAGAAAAATGCTTGAAACATTTTAGTTTGTGTGTAATGAGTCTATAATATATAACATTTTCACTTTCTTAAATAACTGATGGAAAATATAGAACTTTTTCACAATATTCTAATTTCTTGAGATGCACTAATAGTCAGCGGGAAAACACTGGGGGTGATGTCATCAGAGTGAAATATTGTGAATTATTATACATACAGGACACTTTTTCGATGGAATAAAAGCATGTGTTCTATTCCCTTCTAGCGGGTTTCATTCGATTAGTTTGATAGCATACAATATTGTTAGCATATCGCTTATCCTACATGTATTACATCACTCTACCCAATGGAGAATAAGCATGTAATACTGTTAAGATATTGCACGTTGTCAAGCTGGGGCTGCACAGTGGTGTAGTGGTTAGCACTGTCGCCTCACAGCAAGAAGGTTCTGGGTTTGAGCCTTGTGGCCGACGAGGGCCTTTCTGTGTGGAGTTTGCATGGGTTTCCTCCGGGTGCTCCAGTTTCCCCCACAGTCCAAAGACATGCAGGTTAGGTTAACTGGTGACTCTAAATTGACCGTAGGTGTGAATGCGAGTGTGAATGGTTGTCTGTGTCTATGTGTCAGCCCTGTGATGACCTGGTGACTTGTCCAGGGTGTACCCCGCCTTTCACCCGTAGTCAGCTGGGATAGACTCCAGCTTGCCTGTGACTCTGCACAGGATAAGTGGCCACAGATAATGGATGGATGTTGTCAAGACAACATGACGTCACATGTCGGAGCTGATGCAAATATCCAGCGGGAAAGTTTTCTGCTGTGCATGTGCAGAAGCATTTCTTTGTTTGCTGGGAAAGAGAAAGACGTGTTGAACACCTGAAAGGCTACCAAAACTTCATTAGATATTCTTCAGGTATATTTACAAGCGGTGGCACGGTGGTGTAGTGGTTAGTACTGTCACCTCACAGCAAGGAGGTTCTTGGTTCGAGGCCAGCGAGGGCCTTTCTGTGTGGAGTTTGCATGTTCTCCCCGTGTCCGTGTGGGTTTCCTCCGGGTGCTCCAGTTTCCCCCACAGTCCAAAGACATGCAAGTTGGGCTAATTGGTGACTCTAAATTGACCGTAGGTGTGAATGTGAGTGTGAATGGTTGTCTGTGTCTATGTGTCAGCCCTGTGATGACCTGGCGACTTGTCCAGGGTGTACCCCGCCTTTCACCCATAGTCAGCTGGGATAGGCTCCAGCTTGCCTGCGACCCTGCACAGGATAAGTGGCTACAGATGATGGATGGATGGATGGATGGATGGATGGATGGATGGGCAAACTGTTAGTATTAGAGCTGGGACTCCAGCTCAGCTAAAACTTAGCCAAACACCAAAAAAGCAACAGGGCAAAGGATTTTGCAAGAGATTAGCGGCAGGCTGCCAGGTCGCTCCATTGCGTGTAGCTTTCGATGTTGATTTTAAAAGTAGCTAAGTAAATTGCAGACTTAAGTCTGAGTGAAAAATACTTTGACGAGCATGCGTGGACTCGTCTTCAACTCATTCAGTATCATGCTAGCTGAATGGAATATATCTGATATACCACTCAGTGCCAGACAATATAATTTAAATATGTCACTCAGATCCACGATGTATTTCGCCTGAAAAATGTGAGGTTTTCAACACGAGAAGATACACTTCATATCTTCAAGCCAACGTGTGATTTTCTTTTTATTATATCGACACACAGCCCTGCAATGACCTGGTGACTTGTCCAGGGTGTACCCCGCCTCTCGCCCATAGTCAGCTGGGATAGGCTCCAGCTTGCCCGCGACCCTGTAGGACAGGATAAGCGGCTACAGGTAATTGATGGATGGATGAATGGATGGATGGATGGATATTGACACATTCACAAACAAAAAGGACCCAAATTTTCAAAACATTTTGATTTCTTCACGAGTGACATATAGAGATTTGTGTCATGGTTCTGGTTCTCCATGTCCCGGATGGAGCTCGTGTGAAAAATATGAGTGGCGTATTTCCCAGTAAAACACTTGTGTCCATATAATATAAGACAGTATGTGGAAGAAGAGCCCTCTTTTTGACCATAAAGAGAAAAATATGTGGTCAAGCCACAAGTTCTATTACAAAATGCAAATCACAAGAAAGAATAACAAATAAAAAATATAGTTACAGCTTGATACTATTGTCCATTTTAATTACCTCCACCAACTTTGTTCGAGGTTATGCTTTCACCTCTGTTTGTTTGTCTGTTCCCAACATGACTCAAAAAGTAGTGAACGGATTTTGATGAAATTTTGATGAAAGGTGGGTCATGTACCAAGGAACAACTGATTAGATTTTCCAGCCTTGAAAATACTGACCTCAGCCCAGAGGCCTCTATCAGTATTTTCAAGACCTTGGTCATGGTATTTCACAATACGGACCTCCCAGCTGGTAAATAATATATATTTATTTTTTTCGTGGTGCGGTTTCCATCAAATCCTGCGCTCTGATTGGCTGGTGAGCAGGTCCGTATCCTACGATATGGACCCCAGTTACAGACCCCGGATATGGACCTCTGGCGACTCGCTCGTTCACAACAACAAACATAGTAGCATTTTTTGTCAACAGTTATCTTTTTTTATAAGATTTATCTCATCTCATCTCATTATCTCTAGCTGCGTTATCCTTCTACAGGGTCGCAGGCAAGCTGGAGCCTATCCCAGCTGACTACGGGCGAAAGGCGGGGTACACCCTGGACAAGTCACCAGGCCATCACAGGGCTGACACATAGACACAGACAACCATTCACACTCACATTCACACCTACGGTCAATTTAGAGTCACCAGTTAACCTAACCTGCATGTCTTTGGACTGTGGGGGAAACCGGAGCACCCGGAGGAAACCCACGCGGACACGGGGAGAACATGCAAACTCCACACAGAAAGGCCCTCGCCGGCCCCGGGGCTCAAACCCAGGACCTTCTTGCTGTGAGGCGACAGCGCTAATCACTACACCACCGTGCCGCCCTATAAGATTTATTTCTAAGATTATCAAAAATCTTATACATTTTTGCCAGCATTTCTCAGGAGAATAGCATTAATTTTACATCATGGATAGAGATAATGACAGTCTTCACAGCGAAAGCGAGTTTTACTACCCTGAGGAAGAAGAAATAAAAGAAAATATTTCAGGAGAAAGCTAAAAACCTGTAACTTGCTAACGCCGAGCAAAAACATGGCTGAATCCTGAATGACTCAATTTTGCATACAACCCCGATTCCAAAAAAGTTGGGACAAAGTACAAATTGTAAATACAACCCCGATTCCAAAAAAGTTGGGACAAAGTACAAATTGTAAATAAAAACAGAATGCAATAATTTACAAATCTCAAAAACTGATATTGTATTCACAATAGAACATAGACAACATATCAAATGTCGAAAGTGAGACATTTTGAAATTTCATGCCAAATATTGGCTCATTTGAAATTTCATGACAGCAACACATCTCAAAAAAGTTGGGACAGGGGCAATAAGAGGCTGGAAAAGTTAAAGGTACAAAAAAGGAACAGCTGGAGGACCAAATTGCAACTCATTAGGTCAATTGGCAATAGGTCATTAACATGACTGGGTATAAAAAGAGCATCTTGGAGTGGCAACGGCTCTCAGAAGTAAAGATGGGAAGAGGATCACCAATCCCCCTAATTCTGCACCGACAAATAGTGGAGCAATATCAGAAAGGAGTTCGACAGTGTAAAATTACAAAGAGTTTGAACATATCATCATCTACAGTGCATAATATCATCAAAAGATTCAGAGAATCTGGAAGAATCTCTGTGCGTAAGGGTCAAGGCCGGAAAACCATACTGGGTGCCCGTGATCTTCGGGCCCTTAGACGGCACTGCATCACATACAGGCATGCTTCTGTATTGGAAATCACAAAATGGGCTCAGGAATATTTCCAGAGAACATTATCTGTGAACTCAATTCAACGTGCCATCCGCCGTTGCCAGCTAAAACTCTATAGTTCAAAGAAGAAGCCATATCTAAACACGATCCAGAAGCGCAGACGTCTTCTCTGGGCCAAGGCTCATTTAAAATGGACTGTGGCAAAGTGGAAAACTGTTCTGTGGTCAGACGAATCAAAATTTGAAGTTCTTTATGGAAATCAGGGACGCCGTGTCATTCGGACTAAAGAGGAGAAGGACGACCCAAGTTGTTATCAGCGCTCAGTTCAGAAGCCTGCATCTCTGATGGTATGGGGTTGCATTAGTGCGTGTGGCATGGGCAGCTTACACATCTGGAAAGACACCATCAATGCTGAAAGGTATATCCAGGTTCTAGAGCAACATATGCTCCCATCCAGACGACGTCTCTTTCAGGGAAGACCTTGCATTTTCCAACATGACAATGCCAAACCACATACTGCATCTATTACAGCATCATGGCTGCGTAGAAGAAGGGTCCGGGTACTGAACTGGCCAGCCTGCAGTCCAGATCTTTCACCCATAGAAAACATTTGGCGCATCATAAAACGGAAGATACGACAAAAAAGACCTAAGACAGTTGAGCAACTAGAATCCTACATTAGACAAGAATGGGTTAACATTCCTATCCCTAAACTTGAGCAACTTGTCTCCTCAGTCCCCAGACATTTACAGACTGTTGTAAAGAGAAAAGGGGATGTCTCACAGTGGTAAACATGGCCTTGTCCCAACTTTTTTGAGATGTGTTGTTGTCATGAAATTTAAAATCACCTAATTTTTCTCTTTAAATGATACATTTTCTCAGTTTAAACATTTGATATGTCATCTATGTTCTATTCTGAATAAAATATGGAATTTTGAAACTTCCACATTATTGCATTCCGTTTTTATTTACAATTTGTACTTTGTCCCAACTTTTTTGGAATCTGGGTTGTAAATAGGGGACTACATAGGCAGCAAAATGTAGTTTTTTTCCTGCCATGGAAGTGCACTTGTATACCGAGGAGGAAGCCATTTGCATTACAGCCGTGAATGAGGATTCAAAAGGTGTCTCGCCTCGGCTCGGTTTTCCCTTTCGGGCGTTCTCGTTTTCTGTTAGAAATTGGTAAAGAAAAAAATAAATATATTATTTACCAGCTTATAGTTGGTCCGTATGGTGAAATACCGTGACCTCGGCCTTGAATACTGACCTCAACCCAGAGGGCCTCGCTCAGTACTTTCAAGACCTCGGTCACAGTATTTCACGATATGGACCTCCCAGCTGGTAAATAACATATATGTATTTTTGTGATAAATACATATTATACTGAGCGCATTTCCTACATAATCCTCATTAAGGTTTCAGACAGCACTAAAAAATGGCGTCCCCACTATATAGTGAGTAGGGAGCAATTTTGGACACAGGGAAAACTTCCGGCTTGATTACATCAGAATTCGAAAGAGGGCGCGCACGTCTTTTGACAATGTTGGCAGACATTGGTCACTTTGATTTCCGCTGTATGTTTTACTTCCCTCCTAAAATGTCTCGCACACGTCCCAACGAATCTCGTTTACGACTCTGATCTCTCTAAACTCCAGCGGCTACAAAATACTGCTGCCTGGCTTGTTTCAAAATCAAAGAAATCTGATCACATCACACCTCTCTTGCAAAAACTCCACTGGCTTCCGGTTAAACTTCAAATTAACTACAAAGTTTTGCTATTGACTTACAAGGCACTAAACAGCATGTCTCCTGATTATATTTCTAACCTACTCCATTCCTATAAGCCTGCTCGCACTCTCAGATCCTCTAGCCAGAACCTATTAGCCATACCTAAAGTAAACACTGTAAGCTATGGTGACAGAGCTTTTTCCGTCTGTGCTCCAAAACTGTGGAACTCTCTGCCTTTCCATGACAGAAATGCTGAGAATATTAATGTGTTTAAGAAAGAAAGAACAACTTTATTCATCACGCACTTGTGAAATTCCTCTCTGCATTTAACCCATCTGAAGCAGTGAACACACACACATACCCAGAGCAGTGGGTAGCCATGCTAACAGCGCCCGGGGAGCAGTTGGGAGTTCGGTCCCTCATTCAAAGGCACTTCAGCCCAAGGCCATCCCATATTAACCTAACCACGTCTTTGGACTGTGGGGGAAACCAGAGCACCCGGAGGAAACCCACGCAGACACGGGGAGAACATGCAAACTCTGCACAGAAAGACCCTCGCCAGCCGCTGGGTTCGAACCCAGAACCTTCTTGCTGTGAAACCACCGTGCTAACCACTACACCACTGAACTTAAGACTTATTATTTTAATCAGTTTTTGCATTAAATTGTGTGTATTTGTTTTGTTTGTTAAATTTTTAATTCTATTAACTTGTAAGAGCATTGAGCTTAGATAATGCTCCTAAACCGTATATATTATTATTATCCATCCATCCGTTGTAGCCACTTATCCTGTTCTACAGGGTCGCAGGCAAGCTGGAGCCTATCCCAGCTGACTACGGGCGAAAGGCGGGGTACACCCTGGACAAGTCGCCAGGTCATCACAGGGCTGACGCATAGACACAGACAACCATTCACACTCGCATTCACACCTACGGTCAATTTAGAGCCACCAGTTAACCTCACCTGCATGTCTTTGGACTGTGGGGGAAACCGGAGCACCCGGAGGAAATCCATACAGACACGGGGAGAACATGCAAACTCTGCACAGAAAGGCCCTTGCCGGCCACTGGGCTCAAACCCAGGACCTTCTTGCTGTGAGGAGACCGTGCTAACCACTACACCACCGTGCCGCCCATATATTATTCTTAGTATTGCCATTGCTTTGATATATTACAGAGCATATTTCAAACACTCATAACTTGCTCTAGCAGTGACAAAATAGCTATCAAAAATGCATTCCTATATTTAATAAAATGAGATAAATAGAATTTTGATGATAAAAAATTTGCCTTCAGTTCCCCTTTATAGGGTAGTCACACTAGAGGCGGAATGAGCCGGAATGCCGTCAGGATGAAAATTCTTTGTATATTCCGGGATATTCAAAGTACATTCTAAAAATTCTGACTGTATTCTGAGTGCATTCCAAACATTCAGGCCCATTCTTGTGGCCGGCCCGAATGTTTTGCTCATGCTCAAAACATTCAAGGTGCATTCGAAGAGGAGAAATATCAAACGGCATTCTAAGTGTATTCTGACTGCATTCTAAATATTCTTACGGCATTCCAACAGCATTCAAGACATTCTAATTGTGCTTGAGGGAAAAATCAAAAAGGCAAGCCACTTCAGATCCTGCCAGAATGTCCCAAATGTGCCTCGAATGAGCTGGAATGCCGTCGGAATGAAAATTCTTCATATATTCCGGGATATTCGAAATACATTCTAAGGCCCTGTCCACACGGCAACGGATTCAGGTGAATTTGATAAAATTGTTTATCGTTTCGGCCTGGCATCCACACGGCACCGGCGTTTCGGGTGCCCCAAAACGAAATCTTTTGAGAACGGGTTCCAGAGTGAAAAAATCTGGCAACGGTGCCGTTGCGAAGTCGTCTGGATGAGTAGAACGGATTTGTTTACGATGACGTCACAACCACATGACTGTCAGTGCTTCACGCCGGGTAGAAGTGTAACGAACTCGATGCGAGTTGTCAACAAATCCTATAACTTGGTTCATGAAACGCGCTTACAAAATATTTTCACTGTGAATATTTATTGTGTAATGGTGCAAAGTGAGAGAGAGTGAGAGAGAGAGAGAGAGAGAGAGAGAGAATAGCCCTTAGGGCAGAGTCTTTAGCCCAAACACTGCGGAAGCAGTACCAAACCGCGCACCGCCCGTGCGCTTTCCAAAAACAAAAACAATCCCGCCAGCAAACATAGGAAAAAAAAGGAGCGATCTCACCTCTTCAGATGTTGGTTTAAGTCCGACAATACATTCCTCAAAAAGGGCGTAGAAGAACAAAGTAATCCATCAACGTGTAGCATTCAATTTATTCTGGACCATTAAAGAATTCTGGAGGATATCAGAATGTTGGCGTACCGGCTTCCATCTACCCCTGTTCATTCCTCTTTCCGCGTCTTTCGTTTTACGCTACTGATTAATAATCAAAACTTTATGTGGCCAATGCTACAGAAGAAGGGGTTTATGCGCATGCATCTACTTCTTCTATTGTTCTGGTGTCTCCAATGGGACTGTCTTACAGCGCACGTAGTGGTGTGGCATGTGTATTGCATCGTTTTCAGCAAGTGTTGCGTTGCCATATGAACCTGATATTTTACTGATCCGTTGCCCATGTGGACACGATATTTAAAAAAAAAATTTCGTTGCCGTTGTCGTGTGGATGTAGCCTTAGATGTGCCCCCCCCCCCCAGCACACCACGGTGTAAAACAGGACACTAGTGACAATTTTTATCACACAAACAAACAAAGCATCCAAGAGCAAATGCTGAAATACTGAATAGTTTTTAAATTCAACCCGAGTTTCGACTCAAGTGTAAATACAGTTTTTCAAATCTTTTCAGGGGAAAGTCGCTCACGCTTACTCAAACAGTCCCGAGAAGCCGCCAGATAATGTCATAGACTAATTTGCATATTCAATGAATCCTCATAGTCATTTGGATGTTATCAGTCTGGCTGTTAAAGGCCCCGTCACACTTCTTCGGAATTAGCAGGAATCAAGCAGAACCAGACGGAATGAAAAATTTTTCAAAATTCGTGCCACATTCAGGCGGGAATTTCAAACAGATCAACATTCTTATAGCTTTGTAAGAATGCCGTTCGAATACTTAGAATGCGCTTCGAGCCCACCTTGAATGATTCTTGCACATTCTGGGTGTATTAGCTTTTGAATGCAGTTCAAATGTAGTTAGAACACAGTAGGAATACCTAGAATGCAGTAAGAATATTAAGAATGCACTTCCAATGCCGTACAAGTGTGGTTCGATTGCTGCCCGAATGCCACCCGAAGTCTGGTCGGAAGGTGCCTCAAATGCTGTACGAATTCACCTCAAATGCAGTCGGAATGCTCTCGGAATAGCCGCTGAATATGTTTCAAACACCTAAGAATTCAAAGAGAATGCAGCTTGAATACTTAGGCTACATCTACATGACAACGGCAACGAGATTTTTTTTTTAAATATCGCGTCCACATGGGCAACGGATCAGTAAAATTTCAGGTACATATGGCAACGCAACACTTGCTGAAAACGATGCAATACACATGCCACACCTCTACGTGCGCTGTAAGACGGTCCCATTGGAAACACCAGAACAATAGAAGTAGACGCATGCGCATACAGTGGTGCTTGAAAGTTTGTGAACCCTTTAGAATTTTCTATATTTCTGCATAAATATGACCTAAAACATCATCAGATTTTCACACAAGTCCTAAAAGTAAATAAAGAGAACCCAGTTAAACAAATGAGACAAAAATATTATACTTGGTCATTTATTTATTCAGGAAAATGATCCAATATTAAATATCTGTGAGTGGCAAAAGTATGTGAACCTCTAGGATTAGCAGTTAATTTGAAGGTGAAATTAGAGTCAGGTGTTTTCAATCAATGGGATGACAATCAGGTGTGAGTGGGCACCCTGTTTTATTTAAAGAACAGGGCTCTATCAAAGCCTGATCTTCACAACACGTTTGTGGAAATGTAGCATGGCAAAGGAACAAAGGAGATTTCTGAGGACCTCAGAAAAAGCGTTGTTTATGCTCATCAGGCTGGAAAAGGTTACAAAACCATCTCTAAAGAGTTTGGACTCCACCAATCCACAATCAGACAGATTGTGTACAAATGGAGGAAATTCAAGACCATTGTTACCCTCCCCAGGAGTGGTCGACCAACAAAGATCACTCCAAGAGCAAGGCATGTAATAGTCGGCGAGGTCACAAAGGACCCCAGGGTAACTTCTAAGCAACTGAAGGCCTCTCTCACATTGGCTAATGTTAATGTTCATGAGTCCACCATCAGGAGAACACTGAACAACAATGGTGTGCATGGCAGGGTTGCAAGGAGAAAGCCACTGCTCTCCAAAAAAAACATTGCTGCTCATCTGCAGTTTGCTAAAGATCACATGGACAAACCAGAAGGCTATTGGAAAAATGTTTTGTGGATGGATGAGACCAAAATAGAACTTTTTGGTTTAAATGAGAAGCGTTAAGTTTGGAGAAAGGAAAACACTGCATTCCAGCATAAGAACGTTATCCCATCTGTGAAACATGGTGGTGGTAGTATCATGATTTGGGCCTGTTTTGCTGCATCTGGGCCAGGACAGCTTGCCATCATTGATGGAACAATGAATTCTGAATTATACCAGCAAATTCTAAAGGGAAATGTCAGGACATCTGCCCATGAACTGAATCTCAAGAGAAGGTTGGTCATGCAGCAAGACAACGACCCTAAGCACACAAGTCGTTCTACCAAAGAATGGTTAAAGAGGAATAAAGTTAATGTTTTGGAATGGCCAAGTCAAAGTCCTGACCTTAATCCAATGGAAATGTTGTGGAAGGACCTGAAGCGAGCAGTTCATGTGAGGAAACCCACCAACATCCCAGAGTTCAAGTTGTTCTGTATGGAGGAATGGGCTAAAATTCCTCCAAGCTGGTGTGCAGGACTGATCAACAGTTACCGGAAATGTTTAGGTGCAGTTATTGCTGCACAAGGGGGTCACACCAGATACTGAAAGCAAAGGTTCACATACTTTTGCCACTCACAGATATGTAATATTGGATCATTTTCCTCAATAAATAAAAGACCAAGTATAATATTTTTGTCTCATTTGTTTAACTGGGTTCTCTTTATCTACTTTTAGGACTTGTGTGAAAATCTGATGATGTTTTAGGTCATATTTATGCAGAAATATAGAAAATTCTAAAGGGTTCACAAACTTTCAAGCACCACTGTAAAACCCTTCTTCTGTAGCATTAGCCACATCAAGTTTTGATTATTAATCAGTAGCATAAAATGAAAGACGCAGAAAGAAGAATGAATGGGGGTAGATGGAAGCCGGTACGCCAACATTCTGATATCCTCCAGAATTCTTTAATGGTCCGGAATAAATTGAATGTTACATGTTGATGGATTACTTTGTTCTTCTACGCCCTTTTTGAGGAATGTATTGTCGGACTTAATCCAACATCTGAAGAGGTAAAATCGCTCCTTTTTTTTCCCTATGTTTGCTTGCGGGACTGTTTTTGTTTTTGGAAAGCGCACGGGCGGTGCACGGTTTGGTACTGCTTCCGCAGTGTTTGGACTAAAGACTCTGCCCTAAGGGCTGTTCTCTCACTTTCTCACTCTCTCACTTTGCACCATTACACAATAAATATTCACAGTGAAAATATTTTGTAAGCGCGTTTCATGAACCAAGTTATAGGATTTGTTGACAACTCGCATCGAGTTCGTTACACTTCTACCCGGCACGAAGCACTGACAGTCATGTGGTTGTGACGTCATCGTAAACAAATCCGTTCTACTCGTCCAGACGACTTCGCAACGGCGCCGTTGCCAGATTTTTTCACTCTGGAACCCGTTCTCAAAAGATTTCGTTTTGGGGCACCCGAAACGCCGGTGCCGTGTGGACGCCAGGCCGAAACGATAAACAATTTTATCAGATTCACCTGAATCCGTTGCCGTGTGGACAGGGCCTAAGAAGGACACATCCAGGCTGGACAAACTGATCAGGCGGGCCGGCTCTGTGGTCGGCATGAAGCTGGACTCTCTGGTGATGGTGGCAGAGAAGAGATCTATGGACAAACTACTGAACATCATGGACGATGCCTGCCAGTCTCCCTCTGCACACCGTCATCAGCAACCAGAGGAGCCTGTTCAGTGACAGAATGCTCCTTCCCAAGTGCAGGACGAACAGACTTAAAAACTCCTTTGTCCCTCACGCCATCAGACTGTACAACTCGTCTCTGGGGGGGAGGAGGGGGAACAGGAGGACAGAGGACGGGAAGGAGCAGTAGCCTAGCCTAACAAAAAGCAGTAGAATCAGAATCAGAATCAGAATTACTTTATTAATCCCCTGAGGGAAATTCAAATTTGCTACCAAGCTCCTGAATCAAAGAAGTAGTAAACAGGTCTAAAAATAAAAGATAAAATCGTCTGAAAAAAGAATAAATAAAAATAAAAGAATTCCTATATTGCACCTGAGTTCAGGATACAGTATACACGGTAAGACAGTGTACCACAGTTATACAGTGACATTGTACAGCTTGACTGCAGCAGGTAGGAATGATTTCCTGTGTCTCTCAGTTGTGCAGCATGGAAGAATCAGCCGTTTACTGAATGTGCTCCTGTGGCTGCTCAGCTCCTCATGTAGAGGGTGGGAAGGACAGTCTAAGATTGTTTTCATTTTGCACAGTGTCCTCTTCTCCAACACCACTGTCAGAGAGTCCAGTTCCATGCCTACAACATGGCTGGCCTTCCTGATGACCTTATTGAGTCTGTTAGTGTCCTTCACCTTCAAGCCGCTGCCCCAGCAGACGACAGCGTACAGGATGGTGTTGGCCACCACGGACTCATAGAACATCCGCAGCATGTTCAAAAATTCCATATTTTATTCAGAATAGAACATAGATGACATCAAATGTTTAAACTGAGAAAATGTATCATTTAAAGAGAAAAATTAGGTGATTTTAAATTTCATGACAACAACACATCTCAAAAAAGTTGGGACAAGGCCATGTTTCCCACTGTGAGACATCCCCTTTTCTCTTTACAACAGTCTGTAAACGTCTGGGGACTGAGGAGACAAGTTGCTCAAGTTTAGGGATAGGAATGTTAACCCATTCTTGTCTAATGTAGGATTCTAGTTGCTCGACTGTCTTAGGTCTTTTTTGTTGTATCTTCCATTTAATGATGCGCCAAATGTTTTCTATGGGTGAAAGATCTGGACTGCAGGCTGGCCAGTTCAGTACCCGGACCCTTCTTCTACGCAACCATGATGCTGTAATTGATGCAGTATATGGTTTGGCATTGTCATGTTGGAAAATGTAAGGTCTTCCCTGAAAGAGACGTCGTCTGGATGGGAGCATATGTTGCTTTAGAACCTGGATATACCTTTCAGCATTGATGGTGTCTTTCCAGATGTGTAAGCTGCCCATGCTACACGCACTAATGCAACCCCATACCATCAGAGATGCAGGCTTCTGAACTGAGCGCTGATAACAACTCGGGTCATCCTTCTCCTCTTTAGTCCGAATGACACGCCGTCCCTGATTTCCATAAAGAACTTCAAATTTTGATTCGTCTGACCACAGGACAGTTTTCCATTTTGCCACAGTCCATTTTAAATGAGCCTTGGCCCAGAGAAGACGTCTGCGCTTCTGGATCATGTTTAGATACGGCTTCTTCTTTGAACTATAGAGTTTTAGCTGGCAACGGTGGATGGCACGGTGAATTGTGTTCACAGATAATGTTCTCTGGAAATATTCCTGAGCCCATTTTGTGATTTCCAATACAGAAGCATGCCTGTATGTGATGCAGTGCCGTCTAAGGGCCCGAAGATCACAGGCACCCAGTATGGTTTTCCAGCCTTGACCCTTACGCACAGAGATTCTTCCAGATTCTCTGAATCTTTTGATGATATTATGCACTGTAGATGATGATATGTTCAAACTCTTTGCAATTTTACACTGTCAAACTCCTCTCTGATATTGCTCCACTATTTGTCGGTGCAGAATTAGGGGGATTGGTGATCCTCTTCCCATCTTTACTTCTGAGAGCCGCTGCCACTCCAAGATGCTCCTTTTATACCCAGTTATGTTAATGACCTATTGCCAATTGACCTAATGAGTTGCAGTTTGGTCCTCCAGCTGTTCCTTTTTTGTACCTTTAACTCTTCCAGCCTCTTATTGCCCCTGTCCCAACTTTTTTGAGATGTGTTGCTGTCATGAAATTTCAAATGAGCCAATATTTGGCATGACATTTCAAAATGTCTCACTTTCGACATTTGATATGTTGTCTATGTTCTATTGTGAATACAATATCAGTTTTTGCGATTTGTAAATTATTGCATTCCATTTTCATTTACAATTTGTATTTTGTCCCAACTTTTTTGGAATCGGGGTTGTACATGTCTTGCACCACTCTAATATACTTCCCATTCACTCCACTCTTTCTCATACAATACCATAACTCATCTCTCAGCACTCTATCGTATGCCTTCTCCAGATCTACAAACACACAGTGTAGCTTTCTCTGGCCTTCCTGTTAACATTCTTCAAGCAAAAATTGCATCCGACGTGCTCTTCCTTGGCATAAACCCGTACTGCTGTTCACAGATTGCTACCTCTCTTCTCAATCTCACCTCCAATACCCTTTCCCATAGCTTCATGGTGTGGCTCATCAATTTTATTCCTCTGTAATTACTGCAGCTCTGTACATCTCCCTTATTCTTGTATATTGGGACTAGCACACTCTTTCTCCATTCATTTGTCATTTTCTCATTCTCTGGGATCTTATTAAACAATCTCGTTAGGAACTCCACAGCCGTCTCACCCAAACATCTCCAAGTGTAAGAAAGAAAGTACAAGTTTATTCATCACACACTTGTGAAATTTCCTCTCTGCATTTAACCCATCTGAAGCAGTGAACACACACACACACACACACACATACCCAGAGCAGTGGGCACCCGGAGAACAGTTGGGAGTTAGGTGCCTCGCTCAAGGGCACCTCAGCCCAAGGTCATCCCATATTAACCAAACCTAGTCTTTGGACTGTGGGGGAAACCGGAGCACCCGGAGAAAACCCATGCAGACACAGGGAGAACATGCAAACTCCACACAGAAAGGGTTCGAACCCAGAACCTTCTTGCTGTGAGGCGAACATGCTAACCACTACACCACTATCTATCTATCTATCTATCTATCTATCTATCTATCTATCTATCTATCTATCTATCTATCTATCTATCTATCCTCCACACTCGTGCATCAATGAGAGTGGGGATGAGAGTGTAGCAAAGATGCAAGGAGTAGACGTAAAGAAAGTTGGTGAATTCAAGTCCCTGGGGTCAACTGTGCAGGAAAATGGGGGATGCGATAGTGAGGTGAGGAAGAGAGTGCAGGCAGGGTGGAGCAGTTGGAGAAGGATTTCGGGAGTCATTTGTGATAGGAAAGTCCCAGCAAAAGTGAAAGGTAAAATGTGTAAGACAGTAGTGAGACCAGCTGTGATGTATGGATTGGAGACCGTACCCTTAACGAAGAGACAGGAGGCAAAGTTGGAGGTGGCAGAATGACAAGGTTGGACAGGATAAGGACATCAGAGGGACAGCACATGTGGAGAGCTTGGGAATTAAGCTAAGAGAGATGAGACTGGGGCGGCACGGTGGTGTAGTGGTTAGCGCTGTCGCCTCACAGCAAGAAGGTCTGGGTTCGAGCCCCGTGGCCAGCGAGGGCCTTTCTGTGCGGAGTTTGTATGTTCTCCATGTGGGTTTCCTCTGGGTGCTCCGGTTTCCCCCACAGTCCAAAGACATGCAGGTTAGGTTAACTGGTGACTCGTAGGTGTGAATGTGAGTGTGAATGGCTGTCTGTGTGTCAGCCCTGTGATGACCTGGCGACTTGTCCAGGGTGCACCCCGCCTTTCGCCCGTAGTCAGCTGCGACCCTGTAGAACAGGATAAAGCAGCTAGAGATAATGAGATGAGATGAGACTGATACCCCTTTTCCACCATATCAGTTCCAGGGCTGGGCCGGTGCTGGTTCACAACTCGTTCAACTTGCGAGCCAGCTGAGAACCAGTTTGCTTTTCCATAGCTCGGGGTGCTAAGGGGAGCCATGTCATTACATCACTGTGTTTGCATAAACCTTGGCGCGAACATCGAAACAACAATAATGGATGACTTCGTGTTTGTACAGCTGCTGCTTCTTGTCGCTTAAAAATGGCGACCTTTCGCGGTCTTGCTATTGTTGTTGGTCTTAACAACTCCGCCCCCTCCTGCTGACGTAAGCGATTCTTTCCTCTGGCCCAGCAAAGAGTTGGTGCTCGCCTGGAACTGTTTTTTCTGGCCCAGAGCCAGTTCTTTGTCAGTGGAAACAGAAAACCCGGTTCCAAACCAGCCCTGGAACTGCTTTGGTGGAAAAGGGGTATGAGATGCAGAGCATGTTGGAAGCAGAATGTTGAGGATGGAGCTTCCAGGCACACGAAAATGAAGAGATACACTACCGTTCAAAAGTTTGGGGTCACCCAGACAATTTTGTGTTTTCCATGAAAAGTCACACTTTTATTTACCACCATAAATTGTAAAATGAATAGAAAATATAGTCAAGACATTTTTCTGGCCATTTTGAGCATTTAATCGACCCCACAAATGTGATGCTCCAGAAACTCAATCTGCTCAAAGGAAGGTCAGTTTTATAGCTTCTCTAAAGAGCTCAACTGTTTTCAGCTGTGCTAACATGATTGTACAAGGGTTTTCTAATCATCCATTAGCCTTCTGAGGCAATGAGCAAACACATTGTACCATTAGAACACTGGAGTGAGAGTTGCTGGAAATGGGCCTCTATACACCTATGGAGATATTGCACCAAAAACCACACATTTGCAGCTAGAATAGTCATTTACCACATTAGCAATGTATAGAGGTTTTTGACCCACGTGACCGTTGCCATGTCAACAAGTAGCCGGCGCCATTTTGACGGTCACAAATATGGCGACTACTGGTAGCGATACACTGTTGATCATGATGAAGTCTCATTGTCGAGTATTTTATCCGGCCTAGATGATGCGAGTAAGAAGCGATATCACCAGAAAATCAATGATGCTGGTGTACGTGATCCGTACACGTTACCAGGCTATCTTTTTCTGGCTTTGCAGCGCTGCAGCGCGGGTGATCTTCCTGACCTGCAGTCAGGCGTGTGGGAAATACCAGGGAAAAAACATAAAAGAAAAAGGAGCGAGATGCAGAAAACACCTTCACTATCCAGCGACGTAGGGCATTTACAGGGCGAGCAGAGGGAGAGGTATTTGCAAAAATTGAGGTTAGCAGGCTTAGAGAACGACGTTTACCTGCTTCCACCAGGATTGTTCACTGACGTACGGAAGTACACCAAGCCCTCATCTTTACCTGACTTCGGCCCACATGATCTGTATACCTATGTCGTTAAAAACCAGGCTGGGTAACATGCCTACATCAGCGGGTCGTCCCTGGAGCCGGTGGTCGCCATCTTATTACAGCTAAGGTTTGTTCACATTTTCATTTACTTTCGGTCCTCAGGATAAACAAAATGTTATTAAATGTCATTGAAATAACTTCTTAGTCTGTTGAGACATGGCCCGTTATAAATTTGCTGTTACCAGGCAATGACCAAGAACTGTATTGTTAGGGTCGGTGTAGTTGTAGCAGTGCACTAGCTGTTAGCACTAGCTAATGTCAACAACATAGTAGCTGGTATGTTACTGTAGCAATGTTTATGTTCAGTCATTTGGATGACTGTTAAAACCTTTCAGTCTCAAGTTTTTCCTTTACTGTATTTACTAGTTTACTGAGCTAACGCGCTAGCTCGGGCAGGCTGGGAGTGAGCGCACTAGCTCCCAGCCTGCCCGAGCGAGCGCGCTAGCTCCCAGCCTGCCCGAGCACGCTAGCTCAGTAAACTAGTAAATACAGTAAAGGAAAAACTTGAGACTGAAAGGTTTTAACAGTCATCCAAATGACTGAACGTAAACATTGCTACAGTAATGGCCCTTTTCCACTACCCTTTTTCAGCTCGCTTCAGCCCGACACGGCTCGCGTTTCGACTATCTCAAAACAGCACGACTCAGCTCGCTTCAGCCCTGCTTAGCACCCAAAACTCGCACGGTTTTGGAGTGGGGCTGAAGTGAGCCAAACCGAGCTGAGTGAGGCTAGGGGCGTGAGCAGACACTCCCCTGTGCACTGATTGGTGAGGAGGAGTGTCCTCACATGCCCACACACGCCCCACGAGCACGCTGGGATCTGTAAACACCGTAAACCCGGAAGAAGAATAATTACGAATTACGAGAATTTCTGGAGCCTTATGCGCCTCGCCTCATCTATACGCTCTTGCCAGTATCTGTCCGCGTTGTCGGTGACAACAAGCCACAGCACCAAGACCAGCAACACTAACGACTCCATGTCCTCCATGTTTATTGTTTACTCTCCGGGTCGTGAGACTACCGCTTAAAAGATCACTGATGTCACTGTTTGCGCCGCTTAACGACATCACGTGATGTCCACCCACTTTCGCTAACTCCACCCAGTGTGTCCACCCACTTCCAGCCAGCACGGTTCAGCGCGGTTGTAGTCGAAATGCAACTCCAACAGCCCCGCTCAGCTCGACTCAGCCCGACTCAGCACGGCACGGCTCAGCCGCGTTTGTAGTGGAAAAGCGGCATAACATACTAGCTACTGTTGTTGACATTAGCTAGCTTGACCTTCAAAATGGCGGACACCGGGGCGTCACGTCACCTGTGACGTCACGTCGAAAACCTCTATAGAGTGTATTTCTGATTATTGAAAAGAACAGTGCTTTTCTTTCAAAAATAAGGACATTTCAAAGTGACCCCAAACTTTTGAACGGTAGTGTACATGGACATGAAAGTGGCAGGATGCAGAAGACAGGGAGCAATGGAGACGAAAGATCTGCAAGAAGAAGCAGAAGAATCAATCCTCCACACAGCCTCCTGTCGCCACCCAGTCAGGGCCTGACACGGAAGTCACCGCCTTCTTCGTTTCCATTGGCTGAGGTGTCTCAACCATTCCACGAATCACAACAGACAGCGTTGGAGAACCGACCAATAGGACTCGAGATGCAAATTCATTTCAAAATTTTCCCGGGAAATCCGAGTTTCGCGCGAGCAGCCTTTTTCGCGCGTAAACCGCATCCCCCCTTCATTCATTGTCAGCTTCCTGGAGCCATTTTTTTCCCGAAGCGGCTCCGAAGGAAGTTCTCTCGGCCGTGTTTCTCGCTTCCATCTGCTGCTTTTTCGCCGCCGATCTTCGCCCATCTTGATCGAAATGAACACACAAGACTCTTCTTTATAGATATCTGTGATTATTTTGTCTGGATACAAAGATCTCTTAAGGAAGAGGCGCAAAACGGAGCTCTGAAGATGAGAAAAGGGATCTCGGACACCGCGGTTCGATCAGCCTCTCTTCCTGAGCAGAATATGGGCCTGATTTCAGGAGCTGATCGGCTTTCTGCTGTTTATCCGCCACACATCCAGATGATCACACCGCCTTCACAGCCTCATCATGTCCGGGTGTCTTCTTCATCTGGCAGCTTGTACACAACTCCTTTACAAGGATCTGCAAACAGCACCGGGTTCAGACCTGCTTTAGGACGACCTCCGGTAACCCAGCTCCTTTATTTAGTGATCAGAAAACAAAATACACACTTTTTTTTTCCTCATGTAAGATTAGAAAAACACAAAACCCATCTCTGATGTTCTAGTGGAGCTAAATGGTTTAGCAGCTTACAGAAATCAAGGATGTGGTTCTGATATAAAAATAAAGTCCATGTTGTTTAGAGTAAACTTATTTCTATTATTAGGTTTTTTTTTGCCTTAAAATGGCCTCCTGATAAAAATAACTCGTCTTTTTTTGAGTTTGTTTTTATTACAAAAACAAAACACAACTATCACACTTACTTATGTGCTAATCCAGTTGTTAGCATTGTTGTTTACTTGCCTTGTTTTAGTGCCTAAATGCTCTTAAACCTTCTAAAAGTGTGAAATTTTACCCTACAGACCGGTATAAACAGTCCTGGAAACTTTTTAGCTCATTTATCCTGAATGTTGTTTAACCTGAAAGCGAAAGAAAAGTTAGCAAAGTGTCGTTAGCGTTGTTGCTAATGAGCTAAATGGTGTTTAAAGACCTCAGCTCGTGCTGCAGTCATAAAACACAACGCCGCCATTTTGTTTGTTTGTTTGTTTATCTATGGGTATTTTATTTGTTATGACGTCAAGTTGAAATGTTTTTTTTTTTCTGGCTTGGTGGCTGGATGTGTTTTTAAAGCTAAGTTATGCTGCGACTTCATGTAGCTAACACACACACACACACACACACACACACGAGGCCTGAGCTTCAGCTTGACAGACTTAAATTCATCTCTGACACATGAGTGCACTCCAGGCTGGAGAGAGTCACTTCATGGCCTGTATAGTGTCTGTGAGAACTTTGAGAGCTCTGAATCTGTCATAACCCAATATCTGTTCATATTAAAGCCTGAAAGACTCGAGATGGCTCTCCGGCAGGTCTTGAGAGAAATATTTTTGCTCCTCTGAGCACTTTGTCTCAAAAGGGAAGCCATTTGGGGATTCAGTCTCGGCCTTGGTTTGGGGGGATGGGGGGCTTGATGCCTTCCAGTTTGAAGATTTCTTGTTTATTACCTTTATACAAACTTGGTTATACTGTACGTTTCTATTTTATGACATCAGTACCAAGACATTTTTGAGTCCAAAGGCTGTTTGTTGTTTTTTTTTCAGCACAAAATTAAATATTTGTCTCTGAGCAGCATACACATTGGGTAGTATTTAACTGAGCTGCGACAGCCCGCGACTAGTTGGAGACACAACAATTGTGATAAAATAAAGTTTTTTTTTTTTTCTCGAAAAATTTCGCTTGAAGGAGCTCACCATGGTGAGGGAGCGAAGAGACCAAGCGGAGGGGATGGTGCCCCCCATCCGCCGTGCAAAGCCTTTGAAAAATTGAGGCCACAATGGGACATTCTGAGGCTATTTGAGAGGGAAATTGTAACAAATTGTTTATTTGTCAACGTTGAAAAAGAAAATAAAACTGTCACAACAACACTTAATTCAAATTCTAGTACCTCATAATTCAAATTATACAATACTAGTTCCCCATGATTCAAATTGAAATTCTTCATGATTCAAATTGAAATTCCTCATGAATCAAATTGAAATTCCCCATGGTTCAAATCATGATTCAAATTGAAATTCCCCACGATTCAAATTGAAATTCCTCATGATTCAAATTGAAATTCCCCATGATTCAAATCATGATTCAAATTGAAATTCCCCACGATTCAAATTGAAATTCCCCATGATTCAAATTGAAATTCCCCACGATTCAAATCATGATTCAAATTGAAATTCCCCATGATTCAAATCATGATTCAAATTGAAATTCCCCATGATTCAAATTGAAATTCCCCATGATTCAAATCATGATTCAAATTGAAATTCCCCATGATTCAAATTGAAATTCCCCATGATTCAAATTGAAATTCCCCATGATTCAAATTGAAATTCCCCATGATTCAAATCATGATTCAAATTGAAATTCCCCGTGATTCAAATTCCCCGTGATTCAAATCATGATTCAAATTGAAATTCTTCATGATTCAAATTGAAATTCCCCATGATTCAAATCATGATTCAAATTGAAATTCCCCATGATTCAAATCATGATTCAAATTGAAATTCCCCATGATTCAAATTGAAATTCCCTATGATTCAAATCATGATTCAAACTGAAATTCCCCATGATTCAAATTGAAATTCCCCATGATTCAAATTGAAATTCCCCATGATTCAAATTGAAATTCCCCATGATTCAAATTGAAATTCCCCATGATTCAAATTGAAATTCTTCATGATTCAAATTGAAATTCCCCATGATTCAAATCATGATTCAAATTGAAATTCCCCATGATTAAAATCATGATTCAAATTGAAATTCCTCATGATTCAAATTGAAATTCCCCATGATTCAAATCATGATTCAAATTGAAATTCCCCATGATTCAAATTGAAATTCCCTATGATTCAAATCATGATTCAAACTGAAATTCCCCATGATTCAAACTGAAATTCCCCATGATTCAAATTGAAATTCCCCATGATTCAAATTGAAATTCCCCATGATTCAAATTGAAATTCCTCATGATTCAAATTGAAATTCCCCATGATTCAAATTGAAATTCCCCATGATTCAAATTGAAATTCCCCGTGATTCAAATCATGATTCAAATTGAAATTCCCCATGATTCAAACTGAAATTCCCCATGATTCAAACTGAAATTCCCCATGATTCAAATTGAAATTCCCCATGATTCAAATTGAAATTCCCCATGATTCAAATTGAAATTCCCCATGATTCAAATTGAAATTCCCCATGATTCAAATTGAAATTCCCTGTGATTCAAATCATGATTCAAATTGAAGTTCTTCATGATTCAAATTGAATTTCCCCATGATTCAAATCATGATTCAAATTGAAATTCCCCATGATTAAAATCATGATTCAAATTGAAATTCCTCATGATTCAAATTGAAATTCCCCATGATTCAAATCATGATTCAAATTGAAATTCCCCATGATTCAAATTGAAATTCCCCATGATTCAAATCATGATTCAAACTGAAATTCCCCATGATTCAAACTGAAATTCCCCATGATTCAAATTGAAATTCCCCATGATTCAAATTGAAATTCCCCGTGATTCAAATTGAAATTCCCTGCGATTCAAATTGAAATTCCCTGCGATTCAAATCATGATTCAAATTGAAATTCCCCATGATTCAAATCATGATTCAAATTGAAATTCTTCATGATTCAAATTGAAATTCCCCATGATTCAAATCATGATTCAAATTGAAATTCCCCATGATTCAATTTGAAATTCCTCATGATTCAAATCGAAATTCCCCATGATTCAAATCATGATTCAAATTGAAATTCCCCATGATTCAAATTGAAATTCCCCATGATTCAAATCATGATTCAAACTGAAATTCCCCATGATTCAAATTGAAATTCCCCATGATTCAAATCATGATTCAAATTGAAATTCTTCATGATTCAAATTGAAATTCCCCATGATTCAAATTGAAATTCCCTATGATTCAAATCATGATTCAAACTGAAATTCCCCATGATTCAAATTGAAATTCCCCATGATTCAAATCATGATTCAAATTGAAATTCTTCATGATTCAAATTGAAATTCCCCATGATTCAAATTGAAATTCCCTATGATTCAAATCATGATTCAAACTGAAATTCCCCATGATTCAAATTGAAATTCCCCATGATTCAAATCATGATTCAAATTGAAATTCTTCATGATTCAAATTGAAATTCCCCATGATTCAAATCATGATTCAAATTGAAATTCCCCATGATTCAAATTGAAATTCCCCATGATTCAAATCATGATTCAAATTGAAATTCTTCGATTCAAATTGAAATTCCCCATGATTCAAATTGAAATTCCCCATGATTCAAATTGAAATTCCCCATGATTCAAATTGAAATTCCCCATGATTCAAATTGAAATTCCCCATGATTCAAATTGAAATTCCTCATGATTCAAATTGATATTCCCCATGATTCAAATCGTGATTCAAACTGAAATTCCTCATGATTCAAATTGAAATTCCCCATGATTCAAATTAATCAAACTTGCAAAGTATTAAACATTCATCAGAGAAATCTTTTGTTTTCTTATACTAGAATAAGGTAGAATTAGTTGTTCAAAATGGAAAAAAAATTCCAGAGCAAAATAATTTTCTTTAAAAGGAAACTAAAAAAGTAAACATTGTAAAGTTGGAGTTCAACCCAAATCATATAAAGTTTGAAACCATGCAAAAAATGTTAGCGGGCTAAAAAAAACAAACAAAAAAAAACATACTTGAACTTTTCCTGGAACTCGGCCTTTTTCTCATTTTGCTTTTCCACTGAACACTCGGTGCCTTCATCAGAGCAAGACATCTGGTCTTCGTTCATCACGGATTCTGCGACGCCGCTGTCACAGCGCTCGGTTAACGCGTCCTTCAATGAGGGCACGGAACGATCCCTCGATTGTTGCGATCTCGCCATCAGAAACATCTTTATCCATTTTGTGACAGAAAAAAGGAGTCATCTTCTTCTGCCCCGGACAGTCTTTGGCTTTCTTCTGTTTCATGCCGCTGAATGGCATCTTTAAATGTCCAAGTGTCAACAAAAACAACTCGCAAACTACTTCTGTCAAAAGCTCCCGCGCCGGTGGGTGAAAGGTCATTCAGTCTCGAGAAATCTCGCTCTACAAGTCAGCTGACCTTGTATGTAACCTATGTCAAATCTTGCGAGAGCAGCCGCGACAAGTAAACAACATGGCGCCTCGGTCTGGAAAACGCCAATTTGGATAGTTTTTGCACCGTCTGGCGGTGTATCTACAATGATTGGAATATTTTTGGAGCAATTATAACATATTTGATGATCAGACACATTGTCACGTGGTGTTGCTGGGATGTTTTCATGGAGAAAAGATCGTTTTGAGAAAGATTGCATGTTGTGCAGTAGCATATAAGTGCATGGCCTAAGTGTGACTTGGGGTTCAATTGGCATTTCGGTAAGGGGGCGCACGCCGAGAGTAAGAGGGCGCAGCGCCCCTGTTCCCCGGTTTAGACGAGAGCATGAAATATGACAATTTTCACTTGGAATCATACTGAATTGATATTTGCATATTTTACCGTAATTGTGTCTCCAACTAGTCGCAGGCTGTCGCAGCCTGGCTTTCCCTCAGCAGGCAGGGAAGTAGAGGAAACCTCACGGAAACTGACTTGAGAAGGGTTCGTGACTGCTTTGCGACGCATTTGTGGCTATTTTGAGAGAAATTTTGTCGCACAAATTTTTTGAACGTGTTCAAAATTTCAGCGATGAAGGAGCGACACTTTGCGACTCGTGCGAGGAAATTGAGAAGCCCCGCGAATGTTTCAAGACACTTTTGAAACACTCTCGCGAATGACATTCGCAATTTGTCTCAAGCTGTCGCAGCCCAGTGAGATGCTGGCTATACAGTATAACGCGTAAAAATTCAATCCAAGTTGCTTGATTGAAACTGCTCTCGTTGAATTCCGAATTGAATGAATGATAAACAACGTACTTTCTACAGAATTAAAATGTTTATCTGTTCTTGGGATATTACAAATCAAAGATTGAAGAAATGGCGTAATTTTGATTAAACTGACATAATGTTATTTAATTAGGATCACGTGGTCCAAAATGGGCCTCATTAACCAAGGAGATCAAATGTTTTTTTTTTTCTTAATAACTTTTCTATTCTTACAAGATATTTACATGGAAATTAACAGGCACGCAGATGGTTGTGTACTGAATACAAATTTTGAAAAATTACTCAAAGCAAATTAGTATTTAATTGGTATTGATTATGCTAATTCCGCAAACATGTTAAACCAGTACACTCTTCTTTAAAGTTTCACCAAATGGCTTTATTTGCGCAATATAAAGCTGATCTTAACTCTCGTTTGTACATCACAAAGACGGAGAAATCAATGTTAATTATAAAATATGCATAAATAAGCACTGAACATCGTTCACATCTACCATTCTTTATCAAAATAAAAAAGGAATAAAAGTATTTCTAATACCCTCTGTAGGGCTTTGTATTTCTCAAAAGTCGGGCCTACTGGTGTTTATATTAATGAATATAAATTACTATTTTGATTAATATTCACAGATTTCAAGACGAACCTTGAAAAAACTGTGTGATCCACATCCAATAAACAGTTCATATTAATTGAATTGACATTGACACTCGCGTTTCTGACTTGTGGTTTTTGTAAAATCTCATTCCACCCACTAAGATCTCAACATTTTTCATCAAAACAACTACAGTTATATTCTAAAATGGTTATTTATTTACATAAATCAGTTTGATTTGAAAAAATAAGTAGGTAAAGCTATGAAAGCTCTCACTTCAGAGTCTCCCGTGAATCATAACATTTGAAACTAGCTGATGGAAAATTTTACTGAATACTTCATCAGAAACAGTGAGAGTGAGAGAACATCCCTATAAAAGTTATCTGATTGATATTCACGAGTAATCCAGTTGGAAACCGATCAGGGGAGAGAGAGAGAGAGAAAGAGAGCCTGACCGTTTTCCTGTGACTCAAGCACTGACAGTTTCCCGATGTCACGCGAGCAGAGAGTTTTTACTCTGTTGTACCGACTTCAACCTGCCGTTATTCCCAAAGTACTGAACAGATCTTATCGAGATCAATTTCTTTGGGAAGCAGAAATTATACACTTTTTAACGATCTTATTCACGATAGAAAATATTCAAGAGTTAAGCAATGACAGGTTTTGAAACTTAAATGAGCGTCTGATATGCCGAGCATAAGAGAGCACTTTTCAGATTAACAAAGAAAACCTAATGAAGGCTGCTGGGTTTTGGTGCAAAATGAAGACGCGAGTGTGACAGTCAAAGTGTCCAGAAGAACTGTGGCTGGTTCTGGAAGATGCTCAGTAAAACCTACAGATCATTTCCGCATAAAACTGCCCTCGTTGTACCTGAGACGACTTTTTTTTTTTTTTAAAGCAAAGTGTCGTCTCACACCAATTACTGACTTTGTTTCATTTATTAGGGCTTACTGCTTACTGTTTATAGCAGACCTGGGCATTTTACGGCCCGCGGGCCGCATCCGGCCCTTTCTGACCGGCCCGCGTAAGATTAATTAGAAATTACAAAATAAATGCATTTTCTAATTTTACCTCATGCATGGACTGAATGTGCATTGCTTTTATTTTGAAGTTGTGTTCAACAAAAACGCAATGCGCACGACATGAGCATGACATGAAATCCCACGAAACCTAATCCCGCGATAACTACTTCCGTAATTTGTCCAGACCAACCACAAACTTGTACGTCATCCTTCAAACGGTCCAGCCATTCACATAGTGTGACGTCACCAGCAGGCGCCGGAGCCCGAGCCGATCTGTAGATCTGATTCTTACACCGAATCGACTGATGATCATCTGTCAGCTGTGCTTCGCATCTCCACCTCAGACATTCAACCTGACTCTGATGCACTCGGTAAAGACCAACAGAGACGAGATTTCTCTCACTGAACAAATAAAAAACACCAAATGAGGTGATTAGACTACAAATGTGGGCATCATTATTATAATCTGATCTATCTTGCTTGATATTTGGAGTAGAACGACAATATTGTGATGTCTTTATTGTGTTTTGGGGTGAATGTGACTGAAAAAAAAATGGTACAAACGTTCACATTTTGTTAACCATTGTTTTGGGAAATTTGATTGAATAAATGACATTTTTTGTAAGGCAACCTCGTTTATTCCATACTCTTACCAGTCTTAGCAGCTTGTAAAAACAATGATATTTATTGCTTTATATAAAGAAATACAATTAATATTATGCAGAATTTAGTTCAGCCTTTTGGTCCGGCCCTCCACAAAATTTTCTGTTTCTCATGTGGGCCCCATGGAAAAAATAATTGCCCACCCCTGGTTTATAGTATTTTTTTTTTAAATGTTGAAACATTTTTAAGCCATTTTTGGTCGAAGCATTTCTTTACATGTGCCTGAGACTTTTGCACAGAACTGTATATAAAATTTGAGCGTTTTACTGGGAAATCCATCACCCCTATTTTTCATATGAGTAACGTCTGGGACATGGAGAACCAAAACCGTGACATAAATCTCTATATTTCTCTCATGAGGAAATTGATGAATTGTTTTGTTAAATTTGGGTACTTTTTATTTGTGGGTGTGTCTATATAATAAAAATAAAATTGGCTTGAAGATCTGATCTCATCTCATTATCTCTAGCCGCTTTATCCTTCTACAGGGTCGCAGGCAAGCTGGAGCCTATCCCAGCTGACTACGGGTGAAAGGCGGGGTACACCCTGGACAAGTCGCCAGGTCATCACAGGGCTGACACATAGACACAGACAACCATTCACACTCACATTCACACCTACGCTCAATTTAGAGTCACCAGTTAACCTAACCTGCATGTCTTTGGACTGTGGGGGAAACCGGAGCACCCGGAGGAAACCCACGCGGACACGGGGAGAACATGCAAACTCCACACAGAAAGGCCCTCGCCGGCCACGGGGCTCGAACCCAGGACCTTCTTGCTGTGAGGCGACAGCGCTAACCACTACACCACCGTGCTGCCGCGTTGATTGGTATATCAGATATATTCCATTCAGCTGGCACGATACTGAAGTTGAAGAAGAGTAGCTGAATGGAATATATCTAATATATCACGAAAAAGTCAGCCATTATTATTGTTGTTGTTGTTGTTATACATATTCCTTTTGGGTGTTCAATGTGTCTCTCTTTCAGAATTCTCTCAGTCATCTGTAACCACTCGAACCTGGGGGCCATGTTTGTTTATAAATTGTCCCAGTCGTTCGCTAGCACCGAAGTTTTACGTCTCCGACGTATGATGTCATGTTGTCTTGATAGCCATACAGTTATCTCATACCATGTGAAAGTAGGAATTTTAAGACCGATGAAACTGATGCTTTGACATCAAGACATCTTGTCAGCTTGGCCCTGTTTACTTTCCACATTGCACTACGATCCCAATTCCAAAAAAGTTGGGACAATGTGAACTACAGTGGTGCTTGAAAGTTTGTGAACCCTTTAGAATTTTCTGTTTCTGCATAAATATGACCTGAAACATCAGATTTTCACACAAGTCCTAAAAGTAGATAAAGAGAACCCAGTTAAACAAATGAGACAAAAATATTATACTTGGTCATTTATTTATTGAGGAAAATGATCCAATATTACATATCTGTGAGTGGCAAAAGTATGTGAACCTCTAGGATTAGCAGTTAATTTGAAGGTGAAATTAGAGTCAGGGGTTTTCAATCAATGGGATGACAATCAGGTGTGAGTGGGCACCCTGTTTTATTTAAAGAACAGGGATCTATCAAAGTCTGATCTTCACAGCACATGTTTGTGGAAGTGTATCATGGCACGAACAAAGGAGATTTCTGAGGACCTCAGAAAAAGCGTTGTTGATGCTCATCAGGCTGGAAAAGGTTACAAAACCATCTCTAGAGTTTGGACTCCACCAATCCACAGTCAGACAGATTGTGTACAAATGGAGGAAATTCAAGACCATTGTTACCCTCCCCAGGAGTGGTCATCCAACAAAGATCACTCCAAGAGCAAGGCGTGTAATAGTCGGCGAGGTCACAAAGGACCCCAGGGTAACTTCTAAGGCTACGTTTACATTAGACCGTATCTGTCTCGTTTTCTTCGCGGATGCACTGTCCGTTTACATTAAACCCCCTGGAAACGCCAGGAAATGGGAATCCACCAGCATCCACGTATTCAATCCAGATCGTGTCAGCTCCGGTGCTGTGTAAACATTCAGAATACGCGAATACGCTGTGCTGAGCTCTAGCTGGCGTCTCATTGGACAACGTCACTGTGACATCCACCTTCCTGATTCGCTGGCGTTGGTCATGTGACGCGACTGCTGAAAAACGGCGCGGACTTCCGCCTTGTATCACCTTTCATTAAAGAGTATAAAAGTATGAAAATACTGCAAATACTGATGCAAATACTGCCCATTGTGTAGTTATGATTGTCTTTAGGCTTGCCATCCTTCCACTTGCAAGTAGTAAGTGATATGCGCTGGGATCACACACACAGCGGCTCAGTCCCGAATCGTGGCTTGTTCACTTCACTCGCGCGCTGTGTGAGCTGCGCAGGGCCGGAGTGCACACCCTCCAGAGGGCACTCGCTGTTCAGGGTGGAGTGATTTGGAGCGCAGGATGCCTGCGGAGCCAAGCGTATCCGTGTATTAGGCTTGCCATCTTTCTACTTGCAAGTGGTGAGCCTTGCGCATGCCCTAAATGCACTGGGATCATGTTACGCGCCGTCTGAAATGCACTGGGATCATGTTACGCGCCGTCTAAAGTCATGTGATTAGCGTATCCGCGTATTGGCGTTGCTGTGTGCACGGCTAACGGTTTTAGTGTAAACGCGAATCATTTTAAGAACGTTAATCTGATGATCCGCTGATTCGACATAATGTAAACGTGGCCTAAGCAACTGAAGGCCTCTCTCACATTGGCTAATGTTAATGTTCATGAGTCCACCATCAGGAGAACACTGAACAACAATGGTGTGCATGGCAGGGTTGCAAGGAGAAAGCCACTGCTCTCCAAAAAGAACATTGCTGCTCGTCTGCAGTTTGCTAAAGATCACGTGGACAAGCCAGAAGGCTATTGGAAAAATGTTTTGTGGACGGATGAGACCAAAATAGAACTTTTTGGTTGAAATGAGAAGCGTTATGTTTGAAGAAAGGAAAACACTGCATTCCAGCATAAGAACCTTATCCCATCTGTGAAACATGGTGGTGGTAGTATCATGGTTTAGGCCTGTTTTGCTGCATCTGGGCCAGGACGGCTTGCCATCGTTGATTTAACAATGAATTCTGAATTATACCAGCAAATTCTAAAGGAAAGTGTCAGGACATCTGTCCATGAACTGAATCTCAAGAGAAGGTGGGTCATGCAGCAAGACAACGACCCTAAGCACACAAGTCGTTCTACCAAAGAAGGGTTAAAGAAGAATAAAGTTAATGTTTTGGAATGGCCAAGTCAAAGTCCTGACCTTAATCCAATGGAAATGTTGTGGAAGGACCTGAAGCGAGCAGTTCATGTGAGGAAACCCACCAACATCCCAGAGTTGAAGCTGTTCTGTACGGAGGAACGGGCTAAAATTCCTCCAAGCCGGTGTGCAGGACTGATCAACAGTTACCGCAAATGTTTAGTTGCAGTTATTGCTGCACAAGGGGGTCACACCAGATACTGAAAGCAAAGGTTCACATACTTTTGCCACTCACATATATGTAACATTGGATCATTTTCCTCAGTAAATAAATGACCAAGTATAATATTTTTGTCTCATTTGTTTAACTGGGTTCTCTTTATCTACTTTTAGGACTTGTGTGAAAATCTGATGTTGTTTTAGGTCATATTTATGCAGAAATATAGAAAAAGCGTTCACAAACTTTTTCAAGCACCACTGTATTAAAAAAAACAGAATGCGATAATTTGCAAATCATGGAAACCCTATATTTAATTGAAAATAGTACAAAGGCAACATATCAAATGTTGAAATTGATATTTTTTTTTGGGGGGGGGTTGGAAAAATATAATAATTTTGAATTTGATATCAGCAACACGTTTCAAAAAAGTTGGGACAGGGGCATGGTTTATCACTGTTGCATCACCTCTACTTTTACTAACAACACTCTAAACGATTGGGAACTGAGGAGACCAATTGCTATAGTTTTGAAAGAGAAATGTTGTCCCATTCTTGCCTGATATACAATTTTAGTTGCTCAACAGTTTGGGGTCTCACATCTTTGCCCTATTTTGCACTTCATAATGTGGCAAATGTTTTAAATGGGAGACAGGTCTGGGCTGCAGGCAGGCCAGTTTAGCACCTGAACTCTTAGTACGGAGCCATGCAGTTTTGATGAAAAAGATTGTCTGGATGGAAGCATATTGCTCTGAAACGTGTATATATCATTCAGCATTAATGACGCCTTCCCAGGTGTACAAGCTACCCATGTCATGTGCACTTTATATTGTATTGTATTTAATCTACTCGGTATTGTCTAGGCTTTGTTTAGAGGCCTATTGATTTGATTTTTTTTTTTTTGCTTTGTGCCCCCGACTTCATCACAGGAGTGCTGGCTATGCTAAATAATTCATATTTAACCTGCTTCTACTTGTTTGCTGAGTAAATGGATAAGACAGTTTGCTTTGCTGAATTTTCTCATTTGTCTTAATTTACCATCTTTTTGTACATTCAGGCCAAAAGGCGTTTGGAGCTGGACGTCGCAGATCACCAATACAGTGAACCGGCTCGAACGCCAAGGGGTCGCCGAGCACCTCTCCAAATGAAGAGCCCAAAAGGTATTTAATTCGAGTGTGCTTAATGTACAAAAGATCCAGACTGTGGCTCTTCAGTCATACTGCATTTAAAGAAAGGCTGCTTTGTTTCGCAGGGACTGACAAATCATAAATCCGTTTGCTAGCTGTAAACGTGCACCTTTCAGAAACCTATTTCCAGAGGTGTTGAGAAATTCTTGAAAAAAAAAAATTATCAACATTTCTGGCCATGATTTTTGAACTCTGAACCATGTCAACTGAAATGGGTGATTAAAAGCATTCAGTAATTTCATGAAGGTTGACTACTACAGTGTTAGAGCTTCCAGGTAACACTCTTAAGCTAGCCGCACACTACGCCGATTTTCAGCGTACCGAGCCAACTGAAGTCGCGAGTCAGGCGTAAAGACTAGTTTTCGATGGTACCGACTCATCTCACAGCCGATTCGAAAAACTAATCGGGAGCCAGACTGATCGGCGAGAGTCGCTAGCAATAGCCAATCATATCTTTCGCATATAACACGTGATATTTCGTGATCATGTGACTTCTATCTTTTCGAAAATGAACGGACTGACAATAATGTCAAACTGAACCGTTGATCAAGGGAGATCCGCGCCCCGACATGCGGTGTGCGCGCGCACTCGGCGCATGCTCAGTTGCGTGAATGTGTCATGCACCGAAAATAAGAGATTTACAAGCCAGGAACGCCTCATGATGCAATTCGCAAGAAAAGAAAGAAGATTTACTTCCATTTTACTTTGCATTTGAGTAAAGTGAATAAATAAATGGTCTGTGGAAAATACATTTAATCCTGGGAACTGCGTGCACAGGAGTTTATTTTGTGTTTACTCCCCCCGGCTGGCTACTTATTTGTCATGGCTGGCTAGTATGAGCCTTAGTGGAAAGCCCTGGGAATGCGGAAATGTCAAGTTCGATTTTAGATTTACGAACCCGAAAAAAATGTCGAAAAACCGGCATTAAAAAAATTTCACCCGCACAAACGGCACTCACCCGGCCGGTGGACCGGAAACAGAACATTTTTTAATAATGGCTCAAGATATTAACCTCTGCTTTCTTTCAGTCATGAGTTAGTCGGGGATATGTGCGTGCCCTGTCGGGAGTCGGCTCTGAAATGGGTCAGTTCGGTACCGCGTGGATCGGCGTAGTGTGCGGCTAGCTTTACACCTAGGGCTGGGCGATATGAGAAAAAATTATCACACGATATATTTTTTCAAAATTTTCGATAACGATATATATCATGATATAAATCAAATCACCATTTTTGTATTTTCTTTAATTTTCTGCTCAAAATATGAACATTACAAATTAGTAGTTCCTTCCTAATTAACAAAAATAGCTTAACAAGCCTTCAAGTTTCACAGAACCAAAACAAACTGGATGCACATTCTTTTGTTCTTTTTGTTCAAATGAATAAATTGAAACTGAAAAATAAAAACTATATACCATTGTTAATCATTTGTGCAAATTCTAGCAGCTTTCAAATAAACATAAAAGACATATTGACATGTAAACCTTATGCTGCAAGGAGAAAAAAAGTGCAATCCTGTACGTCAGTGTGTTTAAGGTTTTGTGTAACACTTTGTTGTATGTCCGATTTTAAATATCCAAAATACCTCCACACAACCGAAGATCTCTGGCCCTTCTTTTCAACGATGTCCTCCAGGGCAGTGCTCTGACTTTCCTGTTCAGAACTCCGGTCAGTCGGCTTCTCGCTCATTTTTATAATCGCTTTGTTTCACGCTTTGTTGGAGAAATGCCGCGCTCCTGCAAACTTCACCACAGCCATGCTGTGCGTTGCTGCTACACGTGTGTGTGTGCACGCAACCTAACTTGACGTGGCTCTCTTCCAACTGATTGGTTACGTGTGGTACTGTTTAGTTATGATTGGCTATTCGCGTGTCTGTCAAAACTTCGGATGAAGTAATTTTATTGAAGGCGTAGGCTTATCGTAGGCATATCGTACGTGTCTAATTTCTAATCGTAGAGATTTTATATCGTGAATAACATCGTAATCGTAAAATCGCCCAGCCCTACACCTGTAATAGTCTCGCTTCCTGCTGTCAAAGGTAATGACCCATCAGTCTGAATGTCGTTGTGACCCTTTCTGTCCTCCATAACCATCTGTGTGAACTGGAAGAAAAGACGAGACCATGAAACCTTTGTACAGCTGCGCAGATGGAGATGTTTTCGCCTACTTCCATGCAAGCTGCTTTATCGCAGAAGTCTTAGTGAAACGTCGACTCTGCCATGCCTGTGTCGAGTTAACAGAGGTGAAATGACTGGCTTAACTCCGAACATGTTTGTGCTGTGAAATGCTTTAGGGCGTGTCCATATAGTTCTTCTCTGGCAGAAAAGCACCTAGGAGCACTTCATCCCAGTGCTGCTGCTGCTGCTTCTTAAAAAAATTTGTTTTTATGACACTATCATGACTGGGGATTGGTTGCCTGAGAAGGAAGAACCATGATGATGCTGGAACCTTTCAGAAAAGTTCAGAGATTTTCAACCAGAAGTGAATGGAGCTGCCTACACAAAAAAAGGTGTGGAGCACTTTTGGGTGCGGCGCTTTTGGCCAGATACTCTGTCCTCTTTGGGAACAATTGAAGTCAGCAAACAACAACCCAAACAAGTTTGGGTTTATTGCTGGGTTTCACGTGATGTCACATCCTCCTCATTACTTATTCAGAACTTTAGCTGGTGGTCTACCAAAGCTCAGCTGACAAAAGTGTTTCTACGCGGAAGGTGCATTGCTTGCATGAAAAATGCCTTGCGTTTGCATTGTTTTCATTGTTGCATTTGCATTGTTTGCATTGTTGCGTTTGCATTGTTGCATTGCATTTGCATTGGTTGTTCGACTCGATCAAACCGTGAAACTGATAAGTTTCTTCAGGGTTCCCCGTGAACTCATAAAAAAGGGTGAATGAACACAGGATTTCACAAAAAGACGTTGAGAAAGGTGGCTTTTCAGTGCACCTCTGGCTGAAATCGAAGGGAGCCGAGTCGAAGCATGCTCGAGTTTGCAGTGATCACTTGGTGAAAGGTTTGTATCTCCCTCTCAGCTATGGCCTTAGTGTTTTCCAAGTACTTTTCTTGCTATGTGTCGTTATTTTACGGTACTTCTTTTAGTCACGAAGTGCTAAAGTCCCCAGCTGTGTCTTTTGTTTACTTCTTACAAAGTCTATATGCGTGAAGATCGTGACACAATTCTTCCCCAGCCGTACAGTTACAATGCGCCGTGATCACTTCTTCGTCTTGTTTAACTAAGCCCATGTTTACATTAGACCGTATCAGCGGATCATCAGATTAACGTTTTTAAAACGATTAGTGTGCACACAGCAACACCAATACACGATTCGCGTGCACACAGCAACACCAATACACGATTCGCGTGCACACAGCAACACCAATACACGATTAGCGTGCACACAGCAACACCAATACACGATTAGCGTGCACACAGCAACACCAATACATGATTAGCGTGCACACAGCAACACCAATACACGATTAGCGTGCACACAGCAACACCAATACACGATTAGCGTGCACACAGCAACACCAATACACGATTAGCGTGCACACAGCAACACCAATACACGATTAGCGTGCACACAGCAACACCAATACACGATTAGCGTGCACACAGCAACACCAATACACGATTAGCGTGCACACAGCAACACCAATACACGATTAGCGTGCACACAGCAACACCAATACACGATTAGCGTGCACACAGCAACACCAATACACGATTCGTCTGCACACAGCAACACCAATACACGGATACACTCGGCTCCGCAGGCATCCTGCGCTCCAAATCACTCCGCCCTGAACAGCGAGTGCCCTCTGGAGGGTGCGCACTCCGGCCCTGCGCAGCTCACAGAGCGCGCGAGTGAAGTGCACGAGCAGTGATTCGGGACTGAGCCGCTGTGTGTGTGATCCTAGTGCATATCACTTACCACTTGCAAGTGGAAGGATGGCAAGCCTAAAGACAATCATAACTACACAATGGGCAGTATTTGCATCAGTATTTGCAGTATTTTCATACTTTTATACTCTTTAATGAAAGGTGATACAAGGCGGAAGTCCGCGCCGTTTTTCAGCAGTCGCGTCACATGACCAACGCCAGCGAATCAGGAAGGTGGATGTCACAGTGACGTTGTCCAATGAGACGCCAGCTAGAGCTCAGCACAGCGTATCCGCGTATTCTCAATGTTTACACAGCACCGGAGCTGACACGATCTGGATTGAATACGTGGACGCTGGCGGATTCCCGTTTCCCGGCGTTTCCAGGCGGTTTAATGTAAACGGACAGTGCATCCGCGAAGAAAACGAGACAGATAAGGTCTAATGTAAACGTAGCCTTAGATCCAGGTCTTTAAAGGGGTTTCTGATGATGTTTGTGAATGATTTACCTGAGAGATAAGAGCCAACACAAGTGAGAATCAAGCCAACTGTTTGTTTGCGCTTCGTTATAGAGACGCAAACGAAAAGCTTAAAAAAAAAAAAACAACTTACACGGGCAAAAACAATCCAGGATTCATTCGGCAGCGACTTGATAGCGAGGTCCTTTACCCAGCAACATACAGAAAAGTTGCAAGCCTCCGTACTCTTCCACACTTTCATCTGTTTTGCGGTGTAGAAGGACGTCTGCAACAACACATAGTTCAAGATGTCGGGGAACTCGACTGAAGGGTAGTTTTCGAGATCGTATGACAAATCCTTCTTTCCCAGACTGTACGGGTCGATTCCATTGCACATAGCAATCTTCTGAATACATCAAGCCAGCAGTGGCTTCTAGATTACGAGCATACTCTGATAAGTCATCGCTAGTTGTTTGCACTACGGCAGCCGTTTAGACCACCAGCTATTTCACTTCTGGTAAAACCGCTAAGAAAAGTCACGTGACTGAAACCCAGCAATAAAAATGCCACCAGTGTGCTTTAACTAGATGTTAAATTTGGCGGTATAAGCATTCTTTTTTTTTTTTTTCCCATTTTAAAGATCCTTTGATCATTCTTGATAATTGTTTGTGATCGACATCTAAGCAAGGCTCGTTCAGGCTTTGTTTTATGGTGTTAACACGTGTTGTTAACGTGACTGCAGACTTTATTACTTGTTGTTTGTCTTTTCTTTGGAAGACTCCAACTCACTGTCACTCAAGTCACTCAAGGCCTGAACTTGGGTCGTTATATGCGAAA